>NW_026081682.1:0-25000 GCF_006386435.1 Epinephelus moara | reverse complement strand
TGCACAGACAATAGCTCATCAAGACCCGAGATGGAGAGAGCAGCGCAACACTCTTAACAAGCAATCACACCCTCACTGAATGGCACGTTAACTATATGTTTGGTTACAGACAAAAACGCTTTTGGAGTGTCATCAAGACGCTAATTTGCATCTTTAGTGTGCAACATCACAAAACCAAACCAAACCAATGCTGTGCATATGGAGCAGCTATACCATATGTAGTTCCCTCTTAAAACCTTTGAAGAAAGGACTGTATGGTATGTTTGTTGCTACATTTAAGTTATATACAGCCAGAAATTGTCCTGTCTGAGGATGATGTATTTTTTGGCAGTGGAAAGAGAACGCAGAGAGTAAAGAAGATCCTGGTTGGTTGGTCGGGAGCATTTGTTCCTTCAAGCAAGCGCAGGAGGAAAACACCAGTCATCCGGCACAGTGACAGATTCAAAGGCAGCCATATGGCCACAAACACACACATACATGAGCACATACCTGCAAACACATACACATTTTGGCAAAGTGCTCTCTCCCCATCTCCAGGACAAAGGAAGTCACTGGGACAAGGCTCACTTCCCAAATTCCTGCTAGACATGCATGCGCCCCCACGAAATTACATTCTAATCCCATGTTGATTCTGTAACAGGTTATCTATCGATGCACAGGAATCTGCAATGTTAATTAGAGTGCGGATGTTTCCCACAGACCCTGGGAAATTAATGAGAGCAGGAGGAGAGTGGGGTAGAGGGGGGGAGCTATCGACTTCAGTTAAGACTATTACTTCAATCCACTTCAGGACTTTGCGCACTTGTAGCATTTTCCATGAGTGGAGTCATGGATTTAACTGCAGCGCTGAAAACCCCGAAATACTCCCTAACCTACTCAGCATATGTGAGCTGAATTAATGTGAAGACCATTTTCTTGTTAAACCTTTGCTTCCGCTCCGGTGGCTCTCTCAACATCTGTTTGCCTTTTTTCTGTGCAGTCGCTGTGTATGTTCTCTACAGCACAACATACACAGTACATCGCCGGGAGAGCACTGCAGTTCTGATGACACAAACAGCACCGGAGTATAAATTATACCTCCCTGTGGCTCTTGGCATATCACCATACGGCGTACTGTATATGGCCCCTAACATGTGCTCATGCGGGGGTCTCTCTCAGCTTGCAAAACTAAACCTCATTTATTATTTATGGAAGGACATAAACTCACGGGACTGTGACCCTCTCAGACTCAATGGTCCGCTCAAGCTATCAATAATTCTTTCCTCCATCTACAGTAGTGAATTTATGTGGTGCATGGGATGTAATGTGATTTATGTAAACAATGCATATCTGAGACACACATTACCAGTCACTCGTTTATGGAGTCTGATCAATAAAGCTGTCACAGTGATGGAAATGGGATGAGAGAGAAGTGGGATAGTGTTTTTTTATCCTTCATCCTCCGCATAAGAAATTTAATTTGTCATCACCTGCGTCTTGCCCTGAGCTCCTACAAACACATGCTGAGAAACTGAGGCTCTTACAGGTTCTTGCTGATCCTCCAAAGAGATGGCACTGAGCAGGATCTTGGTGCGCCCCAGCTCCTGGGAGTCCACTTTGATCAGCCTGTGTTTGGGAGATTTCAGGTCCACAGTGGATGACTTCATGGGAGACCCATACACAGGTGTGGCGGGGTCAGACGTCTGAGACTCGCCCCTGGATCTGTTTTCAGAGTCCTCATAGGGATCCTCAAAGTCCAGGTCCCTCTGGAGCCGGTAGGCTTTGAGGATCTCACTCTCTGTGTAGTCTGGTGTGGGCGGCTGCGGAGGCACCTTCCTGCTGCCAAAGCTCAGGTAGTCTTTCAGCCACTTGGCCATCGCAGCTCTGCGTCCAAGCGTGCTGGTGTGTGGTGGAGTGAGAGCAGGAGGCTGCAGGGAGCAGACAGGGACATGGGGGTTATTGCTTGACCTTATTTCTGATGAGATTGTGAGAGCTGAATAGATTTGTGCTGTGGACAACTGCAACATTAAAAACAATAAGATCCCAAAACAATTCTAATCCACAGGTCCTGATCCTCTCATAATATTTGTGCTGGACAACTTTCTCGTGATCACAGACCCACAATCAGTATGCGTTTACATGCACTTGTGACACTAAACTACACTAACAGCTGGGCTTTACGCACCCCTTTTGTTTTACGCAGGGAGCAATAACGTCTGGCATCTGGACTTTGCCCAAAGGCTGCAATTACATTTCACACCCCTGCAATAAAGTCCGACGTTAACATGCTGATAAAAGAAGGGAAGACAAAGGCTGATAGAGAATATCAAAGCAATGTGGAATTAAATAAATCAAAATGGTTTTAAATTTTAACATATTTCCTTTTGTAATTTAACCATCATTTAAATACGTGTTTAGTTTTGGCACATATTTGGAAAGCTGTAAACTGAAGCTGAATATGTCATAGAAGTAGAAATAATAATCTCTTAAACTTCCACTTAAATCAGTCACCAAAACAGTGGATTTAAATCCCAGCGAGCGCTGCGCAACGAAGGCGCACTCACTTACCAACCCTCTTCAGTCCTTCTGCCACTTTGGACGCTTAATTCCGCGTTTCTTCATGTCGATCACAACAAAACGGCACAAAGAAGTGACAAAACCTTCCGCTGCTGCCGCTTTTTATTCCACAAAAGGGACAAGAGAAAAGCAAAACTGCGGTTTTCTGGAACAAAAACAAGCGCACTCAGTCTGAGTTCCTCTGACGACTGACGGCAAATGTGCGAGTGAAGAGAGAGCGACTGGAGCTGCGAGAGAAACTCAACCGAGCGATTAAAGGGGAGGCGCTTCATTCCCAAAGGAATATCCTCCTATTCCCTTTCGCAGTCAGCCGACCGTTCATTCATTGAAATATCTGCACATCAGACCGTCTGCAACAAGAGATACATCCGCTTTCAAAAACACTGCTTTGGGGGAAACAACTAAAAAACAGAAACTAGGGAGGGAAAAAAGAGCTCGCATGGATGTGATCCAAACATGTGCATTATTTATTCGCATTACATCACTAGAGACTTTTCCTGTTTTAGCTTCACTAAAGGTTTCTCAAATGATTTAATGCAGTTTTCCCATAAAACAACTAGGCTACAAAAAGGCAGAAGGGTGAACAAAACTGTTACCTGCTTCCTCATAAAATGGTTTGGTGGAGTAAAGTAATCCCATCATCCTTTGGGCAACATGAACAGAATTGTAGTGAAGTAAGTTCAGACACAAGTGTGGACACAAACATATCATAAAACCAAGATGACACAAGCGCTGAAGCCTGTCCCCTCTGATTGAAAAATCAGGCATTGTGTTGAGTGTGTTCACTCCCTTTGTTTCATCTTCTCTGAGTGTGTTCCATCCTCTCACAGATGTCCCATTATCCCAAGTCCAAGCTGGTAAATTGGATTGTGTGCTACAGTGGGTAAGGCCATCTAAGTCTGTTAAAAGACCGTAAATGCCTCTTTCTTTACGACACTCATGAGCTCACTTTCTCCCAGGGGCGGGGAGACTGGATGAGGTCACTGAGCTAGAATCCAACCCCCACCGCTATCACCACAACCATCAACAGGATCCCATCAAGACCTTCACATCTTCCTCCTCCTGCCTATAGTCCGCCTCCCCTAGTGTTCACCAAGCACCGGCTTCAGACCTAAAGGAGGGGTCGTGAGGATCAAAAACAAGTCCTGAATTTGAGAGGAAACTGAAATCACTCAGGGTGTGTGCTTGCAAACATCTTGCAGGTCCCTGTAGTCCAGTTTAAATCGTTTAGCGGTGAAGCTATAAACTTGAACATGGATCGATTTCCTGGCATCATCCACACAAAGGCCTGTAAAATGAGTTTCTGTGGAAAGTTCTTCAGGGTAGGAAACCTCTGGACTCCTCTACCTAGTTAATGTCTCCCTCTTGCTGCAATAAAAATGTGGTTTCTAAACAATAACAGAACAAAATTGTGGGAATAACCCTTTTGTGTAAGAACAAGCCTCTTCAGTTGTGAGAACCAGTCACTAACATGTGGGAACAAGATCAATATGTTGTGCTACAGGTCTTATCTCTTCAAGGAATGTTCATTTGATAACTTGATACAGATCTTGTTGGCACAACACACAATCTTGATACAAGATCTCATAAGATAATAACTCCTTCCCACAGGTTAATGTCTTTCAGGGAAATCTCCTCAGATCTTAAAACTCATTAGTGCCCGCAACTCCATTCATTCATCCACTTTTATCCACTTATCCGGGCCGGGTCACAGGGGCAGCAGGTCAAGCATAGCATCCCACACATCTCTCTCCCTAGTAACGCTTTCCAGCTCCTCCTGGGGGACCCCAAGGCATTCCCAGGCCAGCTGAGATGTGTAATCCCTCCAGCATGTTCTGGGTCTGCCCCAGGGCCTCCTATCAGTGGGACGTGCCTGGAACACCTCTAACAGGAGGCGCCCAGGAGGCATCCTGATCAGATGCCCAAACCACCTCAGCTGACCCCTTTCAACAAGAAGGAGCAGAAGTTCTACTCTGAGCTCCCTCCGGATGTCTGAGCTCCTTACCCTATCTCTAAGGCTGAGCCCAGACATCCCACAGAGGAAACTCATTTTGGCCGCTTGTATCCGCGATCTCATTCTTTTGGGCACTACCCAGAGCTCATGACCATAGGTGAGGGTTAGGACGTAGCTGGACCAGGAACTCTAAAGCTTTGATCTCCGGCTCAGCTCCCTCTTCACCACGATGGTCCGGCGCAGTGCCCGCATCACTGGGTTTTTAATTTCCTTTTGTGCAAGTGTTCTCTGACTTGCTTAAGGACATACTTTGACGAAATGCTCAAAATCGGTCGAACCATTTGGCTAAAAAAAGGGGGGGTTTCTGATCATACTCTATTTGGTCTTTGGGCACATGGGACTACTGTTTTCTATAATTATTTCATTATATTTTGGGAAAAAAACATTAGTACCATGTGCTCAAAGACTTAATAAAGTAGGATAAGAAAATGGGTCTCTCTCAGAAACTAGAAGGGGCACAACCAAGTATTTGGTATGTCATAAAAAGTAAAAGTAAAAAGCACATACAATGCAGTGTAAAAACAAAGCATATAAGACATTTAGTAAACACAGTGCTAGCTTTTTTCCTAATTTTTCAAACATCCGTACGTTGACTATTGATAAAAGTGTAATTTACCTTAAACATTTCAAAGTTGTCCTGTTAGATACTTGCCAAAAATACATCTATACCACATTTCAATACTTTAAATCAATCAGACCAAAACGTTGTGGAATATTTCCTTGTTATACTAAATATAGTCTTTGGGCACATGTGGGATAGTAAAGAAATGTCATCTTTTGGTTCCTCAGGGACTCAGTGGTTTTCCCATATCTTTCCGTTCGCCCCATCTTCATCTCCCCTGCCCTTTCCATGCCTTTCTTCCCTACCTTAGCATTTTTATCTCCTGAATGCACCAATAATCTTCCTTCTCTCCCACCTCCCCTCAGCTATACATTCCCCTTTTTCATCTGCACAAACTGCTCAGTCCTAACACCTCCTCTAACCCCCCTACAACCCAGCAACATATTGAGCATACATTTAATTTTTGTTTCCATCCCGGCTGTGGTGAGAGCCAGAACAGTGCGGAAGAAAAGATTGAAACTGAGCAAGAGATGGAAAATCAGAGACAGACGAGCTGTCAGACTCAGCAAGAGGAAGACACATGGAGAGCACAGGGGGAGAGGAGAGCAGAAATGGAAAATCAGGATGTCTTGCAGTGAGAGATAATCACAAACAGGCAGACAGACAGGTATAAAGTCATTGTGGAGTTTTTTTGTTTTTTTTTTACACAAAATAAACACTGTTGCACAGGAGCCAAAGATTAAAATGAATCAAACAGAAAGAACAAGGCGTTGTGGAGTATTTCAGTGAATTAATAAGACTCCCTCATTATAAAGGGCTAAATATGGATGTGACATTTTCTCCAAACTGTTGCTCTTTCCCAGCTGAGCAGCATCATTCATGAATGTGAGAGGTAAACAAACATTTTGTAGGGGTACATCCGTGCCTGTTCTTTCATGTACAACCTGACACACATCAACAAAAGCTCCCTTTCAAAGCTATGAATTATTTTGATATGGTGATGCGTTTTGGGTTGATTTTGGGGCTGGAAAACTGAGCTTGTAACGCTGCTGTATAATTAATTGATTTCCATAGTTTCCTCTGCCTTGCATTTACTGCCCTCATTTGGTGGCTTGTGTGTATTGCATGTATCCTTCAGCAATAACCAGTAGAGAAAGGCTCATATAATTTTAAAGTTTGTGTTAATAAAAGAAATAGCTAGACTAATTAGCTACTATTCGGTCACGACTAAGAAGTGGGCAATTTATGAACATTTAGTAAGAAACAAAGGGGTTTATGCTACCACCTCAGTAAATTATCAATTTAATAAAGTATAAAAGCTCAGTGGCACCCAAAATAGTTGAGTTACATTTAAGTTAGAGCAGCAGTTAAATAATTTTTAATGCGTCACTTACCTTTCTTGTTCAGAAAAGTACAAAAGTATAAACTTCCGGGTTCAGCTGCCCCTGCGCTGCCATTGGTTACATCCACCTTAACGTGTCAGTGATTGGCTAAAAAGGTCCCAAATACTGAACTTTCCCACACCCCCCCTCCGTGTTGAATTGTGAGCTCGAGGTAGCGACATAATGACATAATGGCAACTTATATATGACGGAGTGCTATTTTACAGTTTACAGCCGCCCGTTAAACACAAAATTACAGCTGGGCTCTCCAGCGCGAGGCTTTAAAAACGCTCCACGTTGCGCTGTGCTGTGCTGCACGCGACACACAGAGTATATGATCCATTGTCGCCAATCAAACGTTGATCCGGTGTTTTGCGCATTGCTGATTGGTTGATTTACGATGGGGGCGGGTGCATTCCTGCTGTCCGCCAGGCAGCAGTGACTCCAGTGTTTTGCTGTGAGCCGCTGATGGGACAGAGGAGGCACTCACCTGGAGCTGGACTGTCCTCCACAGGTAGGCTGTGTCTGCAGGTCACTTTATACATGTGTGTTAACTGCATTAGGGCTCATGTTATCTTATGTATTCCTATTTGGTGCACCCACATGTTGCCATGATGCTGGACCCACTATTGATGCTTGAATCATGGGTAAACAAAGTAAGACACAGTAAATAAGTTGCAATTAACAGTGACACTCAAGTTTATTTGTCTTGTTCCTTGCAGTGTTCCAGTTGACACAGAGGCGATCAAACCACTATGAAGAGTCTGAGGGCAAAGTTTAAAAAGACAGAGGTAAGAGCCATCTGTTGTGGAGCATGTGGAGCCCTAAAGTTGGGTGTGTTTAAAAGTAGTACACCTGTTTGCTACTCCTACAGGCTATTCAGAGATATAAGCCATTCAAGCTGTGTTTTAACCTGATATTACAGTGTTCACCTGCTCTTCATTAGTTGTAGTCATTTATATATATCCCAGGTTGTGTGTGTGTTTGGGGAAGGGGGGGCATTGGGATTTAGTGTCACTGGGCAGCAGCAGGAGAGCAGAGCTGTCTCCAGACTGCTGCTATAACCAGAGATCTCAGGTAGCCTTCAATTATTCACACGTGCACACACACACACACACACACACACACACACACACGCTCAAAGAATACCCACTTCCCTGCTGTCACCCCTATGCTCCTCTGAAGGGCTTTGCCATGTGGGATTTCACCTTGCTCCTTAATGTACTGTATTTTTAAGATACTGCTTTGTTGTCTCCTCCATGTAGACATATTGGGGTCAAAGACCTTGCACCCTTGGAGCACAGGGGTGCTGGTCGAAGCAGATATACTAGCAAACCCTTGCTCCACGATTTAGTCTGAGCATTATGGTCCTGATTATGCTTTCAACACCCTCACAGCCTCTTACTGTCTGTACTCTACCTCCCTGTCATGAGTAGTTTCACTTAATAGGCACTCAGTGAAGGTATGTTGTATATTGTTATTATAGTCCAACTGTCAGATAGATAGACTGATCATGCATGTATACACACATATCCCACACACGTAAACCTTTCCGTATCCTAAGAGACTTGATTCCAGCTTCTTTCTGTGCCTGTTTATGTCCCCTCCGCCTCGTAAATGACCAATCTAAACCCGCAGAAGAGAGCCAGCTTGTTTCTCCCCTTTTTGCTGAGTCCTCACATCACCCAGGCCCCGCTCTGTAACTGCAGAGAAACAGATCTACAGCATGACGCTGCCAGGGGGGTACCGTGCAGGACCTGACAAAAAAACTAATGGAGAGAAGGATGAAGCCTGCTACAGAGACGAAGGCTGCAGAGAAATTATTAGGTTAGAGAAAGGAGGACAGTGAGGAAAAGGAAAGGAGGTGGTAGTCAGCACAGTGTGACAGACTGGCTATGTCACTGCTAGCAGCCGAGGCAGGGTGATGATGGGATAGCGCTTTGGATGCGGACAGGGAGCACTGCACAGGGAGACGTTGTTGTGAGGACAGCAGTGATACTGTATGTGTGTGTGTGTCAGAGTTTTTGTGTGATGAGCTATTCAGTTTCACGGGAGTTGTGAGCATAGCATAAATTCTCTGGTATGTAAATCTGTGCCACGATGCTGCTGTGACCTCTAAAGGCTATGTGAAGAAAGTTATGGGTGGCAGAGTTCTCTATGGTGTCTTATGTTACTGTGTGTTTGTCATGTAGCCAGGCGGCAGTGTGTATTGTCAGGCAGGACGCACAGCGGTAGCTTGGTACTCTGCAGCTGTATTTAGTTTTGTGTGTGTGATGCCCTGCTAGCAGTATGGATCCTCAGCAGCCTGTGTTTAGCCTGATGAAGCGGCTCTGTCCTTGTTTCAGCCTGCTGCCGCTGCCAGTAGGTATTTTCTCTCTCTATCTACTAATCACAGGAACAGGGAAGGAAATATCAGTCTTTTAAGTACCAATTATGCCTTAAAAGTAGGGCATTGTAACTTTGAAAACTGATATCTCATGACGTAAATGATCTCAGGCACAATATGGAAGTCATTTTAATTGCACTATATTTATTTTGGCTGCTTGGCCATGTATTGTTTTGTGTGCTATGAGATATGCAGTGTGGTATCAGTTTCCTTTGGGGCAGTTCAGGGTGGTGACCTGTTCTCTGGCTTGGCCCCCTCAGAGTCAGGACTGGAGTAAGGGTGATGAGAGGCTTCTGCAGGCTGTGGAGCAAAATGAGCCTGACAAAGTCTCTGCGCTCATCGGCAAAAAAGGCCTCTGTCCCACCAAGCTGGATGCCGAGGGCAAGTCAGCGTAAGTTGGTTACCTAATTTTTACCTTTGTTTGTTTCATTTATCAGAAGTAACTGCATTTATATTCCTTTCAAGCCTGCTCATTAGTTACTTTAATAACCACTGCTGTTGCTCCTGGAAACGTGAAACACATAATTTCTTGTGAGTAATTTCCCCTGGAAATACCCGCCACTGGGTGTTTAGTGTGGGCACTGAAAGGATTGTGTTAATTCCACTTAATACCACTACAAATTCTGCTTATTAATCCAATTCTTCATCCTTTTTGTTCTTGATCCTGTTTTGGTAAATGGTAACCTTTTGTCGCCTACTTTCTCTTGAGCTAAAACTAAAGTGATGAGCAGCCGGAGCTGAACAAATCTGAGCGATCAGACATTTTAAATGGAAACAGATTCTCATTTCTCATATCTAAACACCGGTGACATATATTGTCCTTCGTCCTCCTGGCAGGTTCCACCTCTGTGCATCCCGAGGCCGGCTAGACTGTCTGGAGGTCATCATCTCTCACGGAGCAGAACTCAATGTCACTGATGGCGCTGGTAGGGTGTTTTATTATCAAATAAAAGTTTTTTTTATCTCGCAAGCCAAGGCTGTTGAATCACACATGCCATGGATTGTTTATAAATGGCTGTTTTATAACTGATTGCAGGTTTCAGCGCCCTTCACCTCGCAGCAAAAAACGGCCAATCAGAGTGTTTAAAGAGACTTTTGCAGGTAAAACACAGAATGATAAGTTGACCAATGAATATCATAAAATATAAATGAATAATGCAAACATGAATTTTAAGACTGTGGTTTGTCATTAGCTGTTATTTCTTTTTTACCTGACAGGAAAGATTAGCAGTTGACTGCACAGACAGCATTGGTAGGACACCACTTCATCATGCAGGTAACAGTTGCAGAGCTAAAATATGCCTCTTCACCTGTTACAGACCCCATCCAACATATTTAAAGTGCTAACAGTAAGCAGGTGTGTAAAAAAACAGGTCCATAATTCTGATTATTTCCTGCAGCGGTCAGTGGCTGTTTGTCCTGCTCTGAGACCCTGTGGGATTTCAAAGCCAATCTGGATGTCCAGGATGGGGTAAGTTCAAGAGTTTATGTAAATTATATTAAGTTTTATTTAGTCTTGTGCTTAGCTAGTACTTTAAAGGGACAATTCTCCCCAAAATTAAAAAACATATTCCTCTAACCTGTAGTGCTATTTATCAATCTAGATTGTTTTGGTGTGAGTTGCCGAGAGTCGGAGGTATCGACCATAGAGATGTCTGCCTTCTTTTTAATATAATGGAACTACATGGTACTCAGCTTGTGGTGCTCAAAGTGCTGGGAAAAAAACTCGGAAAACTCAACACCTGTGTCTCTTTTCAGAAACCATGATCCCATTACTCATTATGATCTTAAGACCTTTTTGTGAGCAGTTTCATAGAGGAACTATTTTCATTCTAATGAGCGTTAGTAGGCGTCCTCCACAGCATCCTCCCAGGAGGCAGTGAGCTCCATAATGTAGAGGAGGCACAGTGAGGGGGGTCCAAAGGTCTGGTCTGAAGTTAGTAAAGTCGATCTCAGATGGGAAGCATAGACATTGATCCAGATCTGCCAGCAACCTCCAGTCTCAAGTCCAGTCTCACTTGGCTGGTGTCTGATTTTACTGTACAGGCCTGGCTAAGGTTCCTCGGAGATGGCAGGACATCGTAGGTGGCTCGTATTGTGAAGCTAGTTTGAGATGCTTCCCTGTTCCACAACTCCTTCCAAGAGAACCTTCTCTTCTCAACTCCCTCCCATGTCATCCACTCATCAGACGGCATTTGTGCACCTCATTGCCTGCTCTTGTTGGCACACCACGTTGACCATAAGACCTCAGCATTGAGATGGGGTTGCCTTGTGCCAGCATGGTCTTCTTCCTCCAAGGCCAAGGCCTCCTCTTTCTTGTTGCACATGTCCAACAATGTCCTGGTGTTTAAGGGCTGACTTTGCCTGTTGCATAGTTGCAGATGGGGTCCACTTTCTTCCAGTAGCGAGTGTAAGAGTTGTCTAGGCTACACATTGGTCACAGGATTCCGTCAGTGTCATTTCCAATCTGACTTTGGAGCATTCGTACTCCATTACGAGACTGGACATGGCGAGCTCTAGCAGGCTTTTTCCATACATCCCTGTGTTGGTAAGGTGTAAACATTAATGGCGTCCTCCTCTGCTGAGCTGTAATGTTAGCTAGCGAGTTCTGAAAAGAGACATTGCTGAAGAGTTCTTCAAATGTATTTTTTTGGCTCTTGTAGCACCACAAGTTGAGTGCCATCTAGTTTTATTACATTGGAGAGAAGGTAGACATCTCTACGGCCGATATCTCCAATACTCGTCGACTCATCCCAAAACAGTGTAGATTGATATACAGCAATACAGGTAAGTTTTGCAGTAAACTGTCCCTTTTAACAACAGTAGTGTTTGAATAATCTTGTGTATCTCTCTGTCAGGACGGTGCCACCCCTCTGATCTTAGCGGCTCAGATGAGCAGAGTGGAGCTGTGTGTCTTTCTGTTGGGTCGAGGTGCCAATGCAAACATACAAGACAACCAGGGAAGGTACGGGCTGTTGATGACACACAGGGCAGTCAGGGTTTAATGAGGCAAGAGAGAGTTGAGTTGAGAGTTTTGTATTTGATGCTCAAGCTTTAACAGATGGAGTGGCAGAGACCGTCAGACAGTAGGAGGTCGACTTGGGCATGAAAAACTACTTAGCTAAACCAGACCCAAAAAATTGCAGGATTATTCTCACAGCAGTGGGGTTGTCTTGGTCAGGAAACAGGAGGGATTTCCATTGAAAGTCTCCAGCATGAGTCAGATTTGGAAGGATGCAGGTCAAGACCTCCAGCAGTGACCGACAGCTTACAGTTTGTCTGTGGGTAACTCCCTGGAGAGGATGATTAGAGACATTTTGTCAGGCTGCATCATCACATTAAATGGAAAAATTTGAGGGCCTTATCCTGCAGTTCATCCTGAGTCACGATCTGATTGCTGTCTTTGGAATCCTTGAAAAAATTAAAATAGAGTTGTGTAGGTTTAAGCATCCTGCATTTTCTAATGACTGACAGGTTGATGATCCGTCAGGTTTGAAATAGCCAATGAGTCTGAGTGAAATTGTTGTATGTGACTTCACTGCATTATTAGTTTGTACTATGATGTTTTCTTTGGACTCGCAGGTCTGCATTGATGCTGGCGTGTGAGAGTGACAGTGTTGAGACCGTAGAAGCTCTACTGAGGGGCGGGGCCAACACACAGCTGGTTGACGCCCTTGGACATAAAGCCAGTGACTACAGTGTAACCACGGGCAACCAACGCATCATGCAAGTATTGCAGGATGGAGTTCCTCCAGGTACAGTATGAGGCCCGAAGCATTTTTAGATTTTGGATTTCATGATATTATAAGTGTTGTCTTTTCCAGGTTTTAAAGGCCGCATTACAGTAAAGTGATTTTCAGAACTTATCAGACTATTTGCCTTTACCCAGTTCAGCTTTGTTTATACTAACACAAGACACCATGACTTAGGCCTCCTTAGACGGCACGCAAGCTATGAGCATAAACAGTGGCATTTATGCTCACTCTGGCTAAGCAAGAAGTCAGTGATCATCACCAGAAGAATTTTACTGGAAAAGTAGGCTGTCTGGCAACAGCAGTAAGAACCGACGTGAGCCAAACATTGCAGTTGTCTACTATAATTATTACTGACGCTTACCTCCAAGTTGAAATTCTTTTATATTACTTTGTTTCCCCCAGGGCCACCACTCTATCCACGAGACTGTTACACAATATTTTGGACCAAATACCTTGATATTAGGACAATGTGTTCTCATGTTCTCCCACACCCTGCAGCAAAAAGCTTTTTCTTTCCCCACTGTGGTGGACTGTTTCCTCCAAAGATTTTAAGGCCATTTGACTGCCCCTGTGGTCTCTTAATGCAGAGTCATAGAGATGTGTGTACAGATGAATCTGCTCGGCCTGACCTCCCTTATGAACTGAAAAGTGCAGTGCACACAGTGGGTGCCCAGTTACAATAATTCAGAGGGGTAAGACCAAGCGTAGCGACAACTTTCAGAGCCTCTGCACTCGATGCAAAAGGCTTGATTATGTATTTTTCTGGCACACAGCTTGCGCTCAGGACACTACTACAAATATACCTAGCTTTAGTTGTTATCTCCACATCACTGATGATTAAATATTGTGTGAAAGCACCAATAGTCAACCCTACAATATTGCTATTTGCCACAATATCAGGTATTCGGTCCAAAATATTGTGATATTTGATTATCTCTGTATCGCCCAGCCCTACCTGAAGTCTTTTGTCACTCAGAGAGATAGAGGCGATTAAACGTCTCACTTGGCTCTTTAGTCAGTTCACTCTCTTAGTTATCATATTATCATAAATCAAGCCTAGTTAGTGCTGTTAAATCAAGTAGAATAAAGACAGTTTTTCTCATATATAAAGTGGCAGCGTCATATGAAACACGTGGCAGCAACATGTAACAGATCATCAGACACAGTGTACGGCTTCTGTCTTTGGCTGAGCTGCTCTGGATCCTGGCTGTGTCTCTGCTCCCCCAGGAAACGACTGTAATAGGAGGAAGTGGATCAGGAGGACAGCTGGGTGTGATTTTAGAGTGGGGTTTTTTTTTTGTTTTTTTTTTAAAAAGAGAGACGAAAGGCTTGTTCCACTTTTATCTCCCAACAAAGACATTGCATTGCTGATATATGGAAAACAGATGTGCGGCAGGTTTGAAAAGGAGATGAAGGAGAGAATTTGGTGTGCATATGATGCCTGACTACATTAGTTTTTATTCTATAATTGGAGATTTTGGTGGATTTACTGCAGGATACATGGTTCGTGCTAATATAAACTGCATGTTAGAAATGTGACAGGAAGTATGACTGTATATACTTGTGTACGTGCACATATGAGCCCCTAGCTCTTTGCTGAACCTCATTGCTTCAGAGGTTTAAGTGTCTTGCTGTGTGTCTCTTTCCCCTCTGCATACGTAGCTCCTGAGGGCGCAGGCGAGGAGGTAATGTTGCATAGCTGAGTGTTGGATCACTCCCTCCATCAAATGAGATCATGGCCCACTTTGGTCGATCATATTGTGCATGTTTTCCAATATGAGGTCATTGTTTTCGTGTGCCGCTTTTTCTTTTCGTTGGCTTTGGTCCCCCTTTGTTGCTGACCCTTTGTCTTATCTCAGTTTCCTCTAATTGCCCATTTTATGTTGAGCTTGACCACTGCCTGTCTGTGATCCCCCTCCCACCCCCACGCAGCCCCCCCAAGTCCCCTCAGGTGCTTCATCAATGCAAGGGGGCACTACCCCCCGCAAACGGAAAGCTCCTCCACCGCCACGCTCTCCTTTGCAGGTACCGTGAGAAACATCTCAATGGGTGGAAAACTCTTCATACAGAGGCCTTAGGGTGTTGTTTATACCATCAGTTCACGTCTATCACTACTATATGAGAGCAAACAAGATACAAGAACGTCCATAAATATTTAAATATCACTATAATCCCTTAGGTAGAATCCCAGTAGGACAACATTGCTTCTCGAAAGATTAACTACAGGATAATTAGGTCTTTGATGACTAACAGAGATTCATTTTACTGTTTTCTCATCACAAAGATCCCGGGTTTGCCACCCTCTCCACAGCCCCGTACTCAGCCTCCACCTGCCCAGTCCCCTGAGCCCCCGTCTGCTTCTCCCTCTCCCCAGCCTCCAGAAACACAGCAACCAGCCCAGGTTAGCTCCGTAAATCTTGAGTTGCTGTTCGTTCTTCACATTACATGAAATTCAGACCTCACTGGGGTCTCATATTTCTTGTGCTTGTCCGTGTAAGGCAGAAGACGAGGAGGTGTTTGAGGAGATTCGCCGGCTGCGTCTGGAAAGAGGCCGTCTGCTCCAGAAGATCAAAGCCTTGGAGCAGCAGCAACAGAGCGCCATCTCTGCCTTGGAGGAGGTACTGCACTGCAACCTGCAAACCTACCTATCATTAGAGCTCTGTATATGTGTGTGTGTTTGTGTGTGTGTGTGTGTAAATAATGTATTTATGAGGACTGAAAGTTGCTTGTTTGTATTTGTGTGTGCACCGTAGTTGACCCAGCTGAAGCAGCGTCTACAGGAGGCAGAAGCAGAAAGAGACAAGCTGCTTGAGGAGCTGAAGGGAGGCCATGGTATGGGGGCCAGTGACTCTGAAGACATGGATGAAATGTTGGACTTCCCAGGTATGTGTGGACATGTGCTTCCCAGGCCCTGGCAGAGGGCATTCATGTACTTCCCTGGTATCCCACATGGGCATTCCCATGTGTGTCCATCCCATTAGGAAGTACACAGGTTGATATTTTGTGTGTTTTCTCTCTTACTTTCCCTCTAGAGAAGCTGCTCTCCAAGCGCTCCAGAGCGTCCCCTGCTCAGGACGAGGCCATTTCTCAAGGAGACACAGACTCAGCCAACGCCTCTCCTTCCCCTGCAGACCCAGGAACTGTTGCTGAGCTGCGCAAACAAATAGAGGAACTTACCTCACAAAACTCTGAACTAACTCTCAAAGTGCAGGTAAGGTCAGGGAGAGTACAACTACACAAATACACACTGAACACAGGAACGCACTTACACCTAATCAATCACCTCATTCAACCAGCATGTCCCACATAAAAGCACACAAACATTAACTTCCTTTTCTTTCTCTCGCTGTCACACTCACAAAGTCCCAGGCCTCCTTAAAGAGGATAAATTGATAGTGAAGTGATTATTAAGTGGCACACGCACACACAGAAGATGAAGATGTTGGTTCAGGAGTGGCTGAATGTCCCTGACTCAAACATTAGTCATGAACACTTAAACTTTACGATGCTGCACTCTGGTACACTAATGCGGTGAGACAGTTGTGTTTTAACATGTATAAACAGAGAGAACAGCATCAGATGCAGACATGGGGGCCATTTTATAGACTTCACTATCTGGGTCAGACTGGTGGAAGTACTGCAGTTTGAAGTATTGTGTTCTGGTGTGGTTCATTCACCATTGTGTGAATAGCAGCGATCTAGGCCAAGAAAAAAGCCAGACTGGAAAGTTGGAAACCTAAGGTCTGATATGAGCACCAAAGATAGAACCAAAACCTCCTGCTGTGATTTAAATGGTGGAGGACAGGCTAAGATTCCATAACTCATACTGACTCAAGTTAATTAAAGGGCAGCTCCACCAATTTCACACATAAAGTCGGCTCACTGGTCATCGAGAGTAATTTTTAGCCTGTGGAAATAGAGTACAGTGTCCTCTGTGGCTCTGGAGGAGCTTTGAGTGTGAGCAAATTACACAGGGTGATGTCACCTGGGTTGTGTCAGCATAGGCTTCAATTATAAATGAATTATACATTTACAACAGAAACCAGTTTTTTTTTTTTCCAGGAAGGAAGGATCTAATGAAACGTTGCACAAGTTCCATTGTGCAACGTGTAGTATTGAGGGTTTTTTAAGGTTTAATAGGATTAAAAGTTAAGATATTTGGGCTTGTGCTGCATTGATTTTGAGCTTTTATTTTCTAATCCACACTAAGGACACTCTATGTTAATGTCTGTGCAACCAATGATCGGATGCGTCAACATTTTCTTCAGCTCAACAGAGATAAGATAAGAGAGGTCTTTGGGCCACAGAGTCAGCTCTCACTTTGAATCCCTCTCAGTCATGTAAGAAACCTTGGTGTTATCCTGGACTCAGATTTAAATTTCCACATTTCCATCTGTCTACAACCATTTAAAAAAACATTGCTAGAGGAGTAGGAATAATGTCAAAGCATGACCTTGAAAGGTTCCAGGAGATTAGATTACTGCAATGGTCTGTTCGTAGGCCAAAACAAGCTGTTCGGCATCTTCATCTTATTCGGACAAAAACTAGGGAATATGACCACATTACTCCAGGTCTAAAATCCTTACACTGGTTTTCAAAATCTTGCCCAAATATGTCTCTGACATGCTCATGACATGTGAACCTTCGAGGACCCTTGGGACACCTGGGGCCGGCCTATTGACCGTCCCTGTAATGACTGCAACCTTATTTTTAAACAAATTTTAAGTCATTTTAGATGATCATTTTTAATTGTAAATCATTTAGTAATTAATTTGACCATTTATATCTTTTTCTCTTTACTCTTTTCTGTGTCCTTTATCATGTTTTATATTTTATTGCTCTGTAAAGCACTTTGAGTTGCCCTTGTGTATGAAATGTGCTTTACAAGTGTAACCGGTGGACTCTAGTGATGTCTGCGTTGTGTAGATAAAAAGAGGCCCAGTCCGCGATCTCCATTTATTCCTGACAACAGGTGGCAAAAACAAAAATCCTCCATCATACACAACCACACAAACTCCAGCCCCTACACAAATCAAATGACACAAGATTCAGTAGCATAAAATGAATTTATTAATATAGGTTAACAGCGCTAAAACACGGAAACCACCACAAGAGCAACATGCCTTACCTCTCCCATGGAGCACAACAGGAAAAGGAGAGAGGCAAGGCGGGAGACACCCCTTTATAGGTGGGGTACCCCCAAAGGTGAACTAATGGGTACAAAAACCGAGTATCAAACATATTGTGTACTGAGGCCTAAGCATGTCAGGTAATAACAAGTGAACCAAATTTTGTGGAATTGTGATACTCAACATTACAAATGTACATTCGACTTGTCACACATATTACTGCTGTATATTTGACCCTGTTACACAAATAAAGCTGCCTTGCCTCGCCTTACAGGACATGACTCAACACTCAACTATATTTTCCTCTGTGTTGTGTACAGATGCTGGAGATGTTTGAGAAGGACGACACAGACATGCAGACGTCCAGCTCAGACTTTGTCCCCATAGCTCAGTATGAGACCCTGAGGAAGGAGTTTGAAGCCCTCCAGGAGCGCCTCTCTCAGGCCCAGGCTTCGGACGAGGCCTCCAGCGTGGCAGAGGAGTGGTAAGATCAATTAACTGATACAAACACAGGAGGCCATCACAGATCACATTCACTTGAACTCTGCTGTATTAGATTATTCTGAGATGTGCACACCGTAGCTAATGTCAGTTCTAAAGTCTCAGCAGTATCTGCTCGGGGCGGCTATCAGGGCTGTTTTTAAAAGTGCTGAGCATTTACAGTTTTCATTCAGCACGCTGGAGGCTATGCAGGCTTAGGGGCATTCATTTGGTGCTGTCTTGACCTCTATTACATGATTAATTCTTGGTTTTACAGGTTGCAGTTGTGCACTTCAATAATACAGTGTTACTGTGTTCTATTTTGTACGATGTACGATGTTTTAGTCTTTGATTTAGTGCATGAGAGACTGATAATCTTTGTCTTGTTCTGCAGTGGTGATGAGAAGTCTCAGGAAGGAGTTGCGGATGCAGAGAGTATGGAGGCCCTGAAGGAGAAGCTGCGAGGTCTAAAGGAGCAGTTGGCCTCCTCCCAGTCTGAGCTGGAGGAGCTGAAGGAGCAGATGCGCCTTGGGGTGCTCTCTGTGGAGTGTGGCGAAGGGGAGTCTGCAGTAGCAGGTGCTGGGGCTGCAGAGGGGGGTCCGAGCCAAGAGGCACAGCAGCTGAGAGCGAGGGTGACGGAGCTAGAGGAGGAGCTAGCTAAGAGACAGGGCGAGGCAGGCGGTCAGAGCAGCCAGGACAGTGACACAATCAAACAGCTGACAGAGGAAGTAGAAGAACTCCGTGCTGCTCAGGCCCAGAGAGAGTCTGCAAAGAAAGAAGGGGAGAAAGACGGCGAAGGAGAAGAGACGGAAACAGTGAAGGGCCTCCGGGACAAAGTTGCTGAGTTGGAGGCAGCCCTGGCAGAGAGCAGGACATTGGGGAAAGAGGGAGGAGCAGCAGGAGATGGAGATCAGGTCCGACGTCTCCAGGAGCGTCTGGGAGAGCTGGAGGGGGAGCTGAGGAAGTGCGTGCCCCGCTCGGAGTTGGAGGAGGTGCAGGTGACTCTGGGGCTCCAGTGTGAGCAGCTGGCGAGGGAGAGAGCGGACGTGGCTAGAAGGCTTAATGATGCCCTCCTTGACCTGGAGAGACTCAGGCCTCCTCCACGCGGAGATGAGGAAGAGGATGAAGACGAGGAGGAGCACTCAGAGAGCTCAGAGCCCTCAGTCATATCAGGTGTGCAGTGTAGTTTTTTCCACTTTAAGCAAAGTAAAAGTGAAAATTGTTGACTTTTCTTAGCATTTTGTGAATGATCATGTCTCTGTCCAATCAGAGCACTCCAGACGCACCATGGCGGCAGTGAGAGAAGAACTGGAGGTGGCGAGACAGGAAGCAGCCCAGGCTCTGGACTGTCTGTGTGCCGAGCGGGAGGGCCGGGCACAGGACGCCCTGCAGCTGAAAGACGTAGTGCCGCTCTCGAAACATAAGGAGGCGCTGTCTGCGGTGTCAGAGCAGCTAGCTCAGACGCTGCAGGAGCTCCAGGAGGAAAAGACTCTTCGTGGTCAGGCCGAGGAGCAGGCTGCCAGACTAGAGGCCAAACTGCAGGCCATGCAGGATGCCATACCCAAAGAGGAGCATGACAAGATCAAGGTCAGCAGGAATAGCAAATCCTGTGTGGCACTAATGTAGAGTAGATGAAGGGCAGGGCTTTTTTTAGAAGATGAAATTTCTCTTGTCTCATTGCCATGTCTCCTTGTACTAAATGCTCTTGCTCTGTGCTTTTTATCATAACAATGTGGGTAGTAGAGTGACTGACATTTTTGGTGGCTCTAGAGCTGTTGCTCAAACTGCCACTTGTCTGCTGCTTGTGTCTTTGCGTTTTTGTATGCCCACCACCATGGACACAAAGAGTATGGAAGCAGATTGAGAAAGAGAGCCCCCAAACGGAGACCTAACTCTGATCACACAGTAAAACCAGGCAGCACTGATCAAATATTAAGATTCTGTTACTGAATTGCATATGTCTCACCTAAAATGTCTTCAGAAACATATTTTAGTGCACTGTTTTGCTGTAATATGAGAATTTGTGAACAGGAAGCAGGCGCAATAATGTTTCTTGTATTTCAAAAATGGAGGCTGAATAAACTGAGATCAAATAGTAAAACTAGTCTATCCCAGCTGACATTGGGGGAGAGGCAGGGTACACCCTGGACAGGTCACCAGACTATCACAGGACTGACACATAGAGTAGGCAACCATTCACACTCACATTCACACCTACGGACAATTTAGAGTCACCAGTTAACCTGCATGTCTTCGGGTTGTGGGAGGAAGCTGGAGTACCTGGAGAAAACCCACGCTGACATGGGGAGAACATGCAAACTCTGTTTCTAATGGCCCACTGGTTTGAACCAGGAACTTGCCAATGCTGATAACTGCACCACTGTTCAGCCTAAAACTTGTCAGTGCTGATCAGATATAAACCAAGATTCTGTTACTGTGTTATCGATTTCTCGCGTAAATGTTTTCAGAAACAGATTTTAGCCGACTGTTAAAATGTAATTCAAGATCATTTGCTACCATCCAGCCGCCATATTGTTTCTGGTGTCAAAATGGACAAGCTTGCATTTCATCAACCACCAGCAGGAGCATTTATTGGTCCGGTGTGGCGCAGTGCATTCTGGTAGTTGTAGGTTTTTTACCTCTTAAGCAAAAGCAAATGCCACAGCCCTTTTTCTTGTTTTCTCTGGTCACGTAGCACCAAATTTAAAAGTATTTGCTTCCTTCTACTGCTTAGATGGTACAGTTTTATGAGGACCATCTTTCCAGCAGTAAAATACTTGTTTGACATGATAATCCAGAGGAGGCAGAAATGGCTGCCACTTAGCTGAGATTTAATTTTCACAAAATTAGTTGTTTCCTCTTAAGAAGAGGCTTTTTGAATGGGAAACACAATGAAAGCAGTTTATTTGTAGCAGCTGTTTGTAGCTGTTTCCAGTGGGTTGTCTGGTTATGATTGACAAGAAAAGTACAACCGTAATTGTTGATCATTATTTAGTAAGAAAATTATAATCCAAACAGGGTTAAGAGCATCTCAGTGCAGATCATCACAGTTTTCAGATTTGTTGCAGTGCATATTTCTGATATTCCAATGGGTTGTTACATGAGCTACTTAACTTCTTGAAGTGTGTGCCTGACCAGACTGTACATTATAATTAATCCTTATGCTTCCTGGCCCTAGGCGGAGCTCCAGCGCTCCCTGCAGGCCAGTGAGAGCAGTGCAGCAGCAGCTCAGGAGGCTCTGAGTGAGAAGGAGATGGAGCTGAGAGAGCTCAAGTCCCAGAAGGCTGCAGAGCAGGGTCTGATCTCCAAGGAGGACCACGAGGCCCTGCGGCTCTCTCTGCAGGCCGAGATCAACGCCGCCGCAGCCCGTTTTAATGATCTCACTCGCAAACATGAGAAGACCTGCACCGAGGTATGTGTGTGCACGCATGTGTGTTATTATGTCTGCCTTCTCCAATCTCCTCTAATGCCATCGAAAGCCACATTAGATGTTATTGTGTTTGCCACAAAGTGAGCCGTGTTCCATGAAGGCCTTTTTCCTGCCTCTACATTATTCATATGTGTATTACTTTCTCTATTCAGCAGCTCCCTCTTTGAATCCTCTGTATATGTGTTTACCGATGCACTGAAGTCGTGTTGTTTGTGCACTATGGGCCACTAATGACACTCCAGAAGTCATTTCCATTTAGATATAAAAACTCTCACTTTGTAAACTTGGTAATTGCGTCTCCGACTCCTCAAAACAGAGGTTAATGAGGGGCCACGTCTCACACAGAGAAGGATATTAAAATGGCTTCTTTTGTGCTTCATAAAGTGAGCCCTGCTAAAAGTAGAAGGCATTTAATTAAAAAAAACATGGGCTGTTTGGAACCCAAATCCAACATTAGGATTTAGTGTTGGTCAGGGCTCACACACACACACACACACACACACACACACACACACTAATATGTAAATTGGTGCTGGTAATGGAAGCAGTATTGTTACAAAATCACACTTCCCTGAGAGAAAAACACAGTTAAACATGGCAACAAAAGCAAAAGTGCACAGATTTACTGAAGCCTGGTTTACTGTATTTATTTGCACTCTAGTGTGGGTGTACGGAGATCAAAGAGAGAGCTGTTACCATGGGAAACTGGAAATTCCCGTGAGCAAAAACAGTGGTTTTGGGAATAATGATTTTGAAGAAGAAATATTTAAGATTTATTTTAGAAATCTTAATTTTAGAGGAGGTTACATTCAGCCACTAAATCAGGAAATAAGACAAGGTGTAGCATAGCATGTTACGATGGAAATATTATGACAATCATGCAGCAAAATAGTGGCGAAGCTTTTCTACAAGGCAACACAGGGAGACACATGAAATGTAAGTCTATGTCCTAGATATTAATTGGCAGAAACTTTAGATATCAAGCTTCTGGATCAGCTTCTGTTATAGGCAGGGAGCTTCTCAGTTTGAGACGTGATCAAACATAGACAGCTTTACTGAAGTGACAGGGTGCCGCTGGTGGTTTTACTGGTCTAGGTGTTCCAGGTGCAAAGGGAGGCTCTCTTTAACAAGAGCGAGCGTCAGGCCGCAGAGTCCCAGCTGGCCACTGTGCAGCAGCAGCTAGCCGAGTTACAGGCGCAATCCAGCCACATCCAGGAGCTCCACAAGGGCATCCAGGAATCCCAGGGCCTGGTCAAGGAGAAGGATCGCAAGGTGAGAGTTCGGATGGCAGGTTCAAACAACTAGCAGCAACTATGAGGCGACCAAACTGATGTCTCTGTCTCTGTGCAGATAACAGAGCTCTCCAAGGAGGTGTTTCGGCTAAAGGAGGCCCTTGGAGCTCTGTCGCCTCCTCTGGGCATCACCTCCTCATCCTCCTCATCTACACATCATGGTAACCCTGGGCAGCAAATGGCACTGCAGAACAGGATCTCCATCCTCACACAGCAGCTCCAGGTGAGGAGAACATTATCACTAGGGATGAGGGGGGAAAAAGCTCTTATGAAAATGACAAAACACAACTTTAAATTTTCACAACTGTTTTGCAGGATTGGGAGAGAAAGCACAAACAGGTGGTTACGGTGTACCGGTCACATTTACTGGCAGCTGTACAGGTGAGTTGAATGCACACATTTGAGCCAAAGTACAAATGAACACTTAAACCTCTGCTGTAAGATTTAAGAACATAATTTTAAGGGTTTATAAGTGTGTATGTGTGGGCCCTGTCTCAGCAAGGATCGCTGAAATTGCCTATGTCCGACTGGCTGGACTGTGAACGGCACTGACTGCTGGATTTGAGTTTGTCCCCCTCTGTGGTGCAGACAATTAAGAGCGGGAACGATCCGTCCACCATCTCTGCTTACCAGACAAAAGTGGATGAAATTTCAGAAGCGGTGCAGGGACAAGGGGCTTGACTCGTTCTCCCGTTCAATCAGTTTGATCATATTCCACAACTAAGGTGTTCACATTAGCTTTTCCTTTTTGTCATGTTGGTTGTAATGAGGGATTGCTCAGGTGTCGCTGACCTTTAAGAGAACTTTTGGCCTCTTAATGTTACCTTACATACCTTAAATGACCACTGGTATAACAGTTATTCACCTTGTATTACGTTAATTTGGAAAAGAAAACATTGTTTTCTCGCATGTGTCACGTGTCAGTTCAGACGAGGACCCAAATGCAGACCAACAGACAGTCTGAGTTTCTAAAAAAAAAAAAAAAAAGTGAGCTTTAATGTAGCCAATTGAAAACATCTAGTACAGGCAGGCAACTTAAAGTCCAAACAAAAGCAGAACAAAAACCAAACTGAAAATCAACCCGGTAAAACACAATTAACAGGGATGAGCACAGGAATAACGCAGGGATGACTGCAGGAACGACCACAGAATGCACCCAAGAGGAAGACAGACAAACTGACAAAGGAAAACACACAGGTATATGTACACAGAAAACTAATCACAAAGACAAGACACAGCTGGAGTAGGAAGACATGGACAAAAGGAGGGAAATGGAGATTGGCCAACAACAAGGGTGGAGCAGACAAGACTAATACAGGACAGGTGTGAAGGGAAGACTCTGGGAACAGGGAGGGACTAACGAGACAGGTGTGACAGAAAACAGGTGATAACAACACATGAAGACAGGAAGTAAAACCAGATACGACACGAGGAGAGAATCTACAAAATAAGACAGGAAACAGATTAAACATGAATGAATAACATGGAACAAGGAACACAAACAGAAAAACCCAAAACAAAGTCCACAGGATAACAGAATATAAACAAATGCAGCATGTCTCAGGTGAACTATGAATCCAAAAACTGGTGTTTTAAAGGGTTAGTTCAAATTCATCTAAGTCACACAAATAATAACACAAACTACAAATGGAGGCAGCAGTAGACCTGCAGCTCCCGTGTTCAGCGAGGTAAAGTTACCATTCAGTCAGGAACACTTTAGTCAAAGAAAACTTTCCACTTGCAGTGTTATATTTGGTGGTATGGCTCTGTTCTGGGGCCTCTGCCTTTCTTAAGCCTATACAGAAAACCTCTTCCCCACGCCTGTGTGACAGCCTTAAGGCAGAAAGAGCACACCTCTCTGCCCTTCGGTGTGCAAACGAGGAAAGCCTTAGGCAGTGAGAGCACACTTCCCTGCCCTTCAATGTGCCTACATGGAAAGCCTAAGGCATGGATAAATGAGATTTGGATTATACTCCATGAGTGATGTACGAATTTGTAAATTAATGTTTTGATA
>NW_026081681.1:1990-3062 GCF_006386435.1 Epinephelus moara | reverse complement strand
CTTCCTCTTTTGCAAAAACATGTTTGGTATCATTGTGTTGGACCACAGCCACAAACAAATAGTGACCACCAGCTGTACTGAATGATAATTAGGGCAGCGACATGAATAAATAAAGCTTCATTCTGCAGCGGCTGTGTTTTTCCACACTTAAATTATGAGTGTTGATATATTTTTTATATACTTGAAAATATTTGGGGTGAATATTGAGCCAGACTAATGGAAATGAAAATACTGTTATGAATATTAGGATTCATTTATGCTCAACATTAGAGACAGAGATGGAGACAGACGGAGTCTTCTGTCCATACTCTACGTTCATTTTGTATTTATTTGTGCACATTTTCTGAGAGCTTACAGATACAGATGAAACAGAGCAGCATCCCGCAGCGTCACCAGAGATCATGGAGGCAGTGTAGTGTGTTTAAGGGAGATAAAACTGTAGGAGACGACAAAGAATTGAAATAACAGCGGAACGTAACAAATTCGTAATATACAGTAATATATTGTGAAAATAGTGAAAAGAATTCTCCGAATTCTGCGTCCATAACGACCTCCTCCACTGTCGCCTCATTTGTTGTGGTCAGAAACTTCTGACTTCGCCCTCTGGTGCCGTCTATTGGCTGTATCTATCATAAAGGACACATGGAAGTATGAGGGAGGTGACGTTTACAATGTTTAAATTAACATATCTATTTTCAAACATAAAGACAGTATAAATGAGCCTTAAAGCCCAGTTCAGACCAAAGATTTGTGATGAGACAAAACTGTCTCAGAACGTTGCCGGTTCAGAAGCACAGAGAGTTGTTGACTAGAGATGATACGCCGTCTCACGGTGGTCACTTCCTGTCAGCGTTACAGATCAGAAGCACAGAGAGTTGTCGACTAGAGATGATACGCCGTCTCACGGTGGTCACTTCCTGTCAACGTTACAGCTCAGAAGCACAGAGAGTTGTCGACTAGAGATGATACGCCGTCTCACGGTGGTCACTTCCTGTCAACGTTACAGCTCAGAAGCACAGAGAGTTGTCGACTATAGAGATGATACGCCGTCTCACGGTGGTCACTTCCTGTC
>NW_026081681.1:0-1264 GCF_006386435.1 Epinephelus moara | reverse complement strand
GTTGACTGGAGATGATACGCCGTCTCATGGTGGTCATTTCCTGTCAACGTTACAGATCAGAAGCACAGAGAGTTGTTGACTACAGATGATACACCGTCTCATCGTGAGGTCACTTCCTGTCAACGTTACAGATCAGAAGCACAGAGCGTTGACTAGAGATGTTACACCGTCTCATCGTGAGGTCACTTCCTGTCAACGTTACAGATCAGAAGCACAGAGCGTTGACTAGAGATGATACGCCGTCTCATGGTGGTCACTTCCTGTCAACGTTACAGATCAGAAGCACAGAGAGTTGTTGACTACAGATGATACACCGTCTCATCGTGAGGTCACTTCCTGTGAACCGGCAGGTTTTTAGAACATTGCAGAACGGCGCATTGCACATAGTCGCCTGTTCCAACTTGTCTCATGACGAATCTTTGGCCTCTGAGGATCATGAATGTCTGTACCAAAGCACCACAATCCATCCAGTTGCTGTTGAGATGCGTCAGTCTGGACCAAAGACCAATCAACTGTGCCATCCCTGGAGCTACGCTGCTAGCATGGCTAAAAGTTAAGAAAACAACAAAAATCTCAATGACAAAATCTAATTCACTTATAAAGTACGGTAAGTGTTGCTTTTTTGTCCTTCATGTTTCTTCAATACAACTCTAGTTACATAAATAATAGTATGTAGATGTTGACACTGCTTTCAGCACGTGTGAGTTGCTCTTCAGAGTCAGCTGCAACATTCAAATCAATCTGTGTTTGCATAAAGTTTGGGGAAGTATACAGATCCTTCTCTTCCCTGGAAATGTGCCTGTTGCTAAATTTGGAACAATGCATCTCTTCTCTCTGTATGAGAGGAATGGTTTCTGTACATGGTCCCTGAAAATGAATGTGATAAAATAAAGTAAAAGTTCAAATCCACACTGTGAAAATACTTTTTGAGCAAATATAAGTCCTGCATTAAAATGTTGCTTTAATAAAGGTTTGTAATCATAATCAGGAAAATGTTCTTAAAGTATCAAAAGTAAAAGCAGTCAATGCAGAGAAATGGCTCATTGGGTGTATATGGTATGATATATAGTGTTTGTAAAACCAAACAATAAATGTTTGCTCAACCGACAGTACAAATCCTCAAAATCTCATCCTGTGCTCGGAGGGTTAGGAGCTCCTGGACCTGCTGGCTCTCCCATTTATATAACCGCTGTTTCGGTGCTGTTAGAATCTCCGCTGCCGGCTTACAGGCGAGACAACTCTATCCCCCATCGTACCTTTGATA
>NW_026081680.1:0-1105 GCF_006386435.1 Epinephelus moara | reverse complement strand
TGTTGAGAGCTGTTGTCTTGGCTCACTGTAGGAAACTCCTCAGACTCATCACTGGGAGCCACAGAAACTGAAAAGATACAAAGACAAGAAAGAGATAAAAAATACATCTGTTACAGGCATAAAATTCAATGTTTGTATGTTAACTTAACACTGTAATTGGGCTGCACATTTAATTGAAATATCGACAGCACATTCAGCCAAGTGCAATATCTAAATCGCAGAGGTGTCAATATTTGGAAAAAAGTATAAGAAAAAATCATTATAATGAAGAACTTTAGTACTGCAGAGATGGCCTGACAAGCAAATCTTGTTCTCCAGAGGAAAGAAAACACGTTTGTATAATACAGACCTCAATAATGTCGCATCATCATGGTTTTAATTCTTTTTTTTTTTTTAGTAAAAATGAAAATTGTCACGCAGAAATTCTTTCCAACTAATCATTAAATACTGTCATGATAATCACAAATTTTCCTGGTAAATTCCCTTCATTTTGCTCTATTGTAGAAAGTACAAAGCTAGCATCTTCCAATTAGGGCACACCTAACCTTTAGAGTTGTGTATCAGGTCAACCAAGCTTCACATTAGTCACTGAAAATGAAGGCATGGGTAATTTCCAGGTCTGACTGATGATTAGGTCCATGACTCACGAACAGTTTTTTTAATGTGTTTTTTCTCAGCACTTGAAGATCAAAAAACATAATAGTAAGACAAAACATAGACAAATGAAAGGTTTCTACTGAAGGTTTAATGGACCACCACAGTGATTTGGATCTTATGGTTCCATCTCCTTAAGAGAGGAATGGGACCACACATGAAGGAACTAAATCTCTGCTTCAAACTCACTACCTGCTTCATTTTGACTTCATTTATCTTGTTTCCAGACCTATATCAAATATACATTGTAAAACAGATGAAGTTGACAACATATGGAACAGATCCAACCTGTGACCTTTCTAATGGCGCAATTTAAAAGACAATATATAAAGGAAATATATATAAATATATATAAAGGACAAACATAAAGGAAATGCATGTGCACTGGAAGCCCCACCCAGTTTGGTGGTCTATGTATCAAACACAATTAAATGACATAGGGCTACAGTAT
>NW_026081679.1:5177-8186 GCF_006386435.1 Epinephelus moara | reverse complement strand
ACTTAGTGTTTTCAATTAATGTAATGAGTAGAATCTAGGTTGTATTACTTGCCATGATGATGGCACCTATGAAATATGTCTTGGTGTGTATGGACTCTGAGAGACTTGACTTTTTATAGTACCCTCTACATTGGCAAGTTTTTTTTTTTTTTGTTATTTTGTTTTGGTTTTTTTTCCTTTTTGTAAGGGAAACTGAGATGTGGGGTTAGGGTGCTATGTATGTATATCCCTCATGCTGTGATCAAAAATATAATAAAAAAAACCAAAAAAAAAAACAGTTTTTCTAAAATCTTACTTTAAAACGGTAAATTCGATACAGGTCGGTAATTATTAACAATGTTGGGATCTAAATTACTCTTCTTCAGAAGGGGCTTCACCACCGCCGTTTTGAAGGCAGCGGGGAAGACACCCATCTGGAGAGAGTAATTTACTATATTTAAAATCTGTTCCTCAAAGAATCCATAAAATGTTTTTAAAAGTGATGTGGGAATCGGATCTAAAAGGCAGGTTGTTGGGTTTACCTGGGAAAAAAACTTGTATGTGGCGTGTCCTCGCATCAACCAGGGCAAAACTCTCCAGTGTTTCCTCAGATAAAAGCAACTGTTCAGGTGTGTAAAAATTACATTCTGTTGAGATAAAAGACCGGATCTGATATCATCAATTTTACTTCTGAAGTGGTCTGCAAAGTCCTTGCAGAGGGCGTCTGTTGACATCTTGGATGGTTTATTAAAATTGGTGTTGTTTAAAAGATCGAAGGTGGAGAAAAGGAATTTGGGGTTGTTTTTATGATCGGAAATGAGTTTTGAAAAGTGGGATATTCTTGCCTGTTTGACTGTTTTATTGAAGGACTTGAGTTGATTGTGTAAAATTTCATAATGAACTGTCAATTTGTTTTTTCTCCACCTCCTCTCTGCACTCCTGCATTTTCTTTTCAACTTTCTGATATTATCATTTTTCCACAGGGGTGTAGGTTTTGTTTTTATTGTTTTGGTTAAAAGTCAAGTGTTGACTTCAATTTACTGTTAAAATTGTCCACAATAAAATCACAGAGTGCAGGTAAAATTTCAGCAGGAGTGCTCTGTAAAATCTCGATTAAGTTTGCANAATCCATGCAGGTTAAAAGGTTAAAAAATTCTCTGGACATTGGATCAGAGGTATTATCAAAACGTAAATTAAAATCACCAGTTGTTAAAATTCTGTTATAGGTGGTGTGTATGATTGATAATAGTTCTGAGAATTCACTGATAAAAGAGGTAGAATGATGGGGTGGTCTGTAAACTGTGATGCAAAGAATAGGAAGACTGCTAAAAACAAAGGCATGATGCTCAAATGATGTGTAACTGTTAAAAGAAACTTAAATAGAGTTTAGTGTATTTTTGGTGGCTGAAGCAGTTCCGCCTCCTCTTTTACCTCCCCTAGTAGAAAACAAAAAATTAAAATTTGGTGGGCAGGCCTCGGTGAGAACTGGTGCGTCAGTGCCAAGCCACGTCTCTGTTAAAAGGATACAGTCCAACTTATCTAAAATCAGGTCATTTATGATAACATTTTTATTTAAAGGAGAGCGCATGTTCATCACATTCGTGTTAGTTAATGTTCGTGCCGAACATGCGCTCATCATCACAATGTGGTGAGTCTGAAGCAGGTGTGACAGGAACTAAGTTTTTGGGGTTGCTATTGGTCCATGGTGAAGCTGGTCTATTAAATCTATTTGAGATTCTGACTGGGATGCATATGGATGTGGGAATGGATTGGGGATGAACCAAGGAGGAAAGCAGGGGGGCATGTGCTTCTGATGTATGTAACTGTCAGTCACATGGGGCACACTGTACAGCGTGCTGAATGTTAGCCGCAAACATGCGGCTGCCCAGCCTGCTCGGATGGAGACTGTCAGCCCTGTAAAAAGGGGACCGGTTCCAAAATAAATTAAAATTGTCGATAAAAGTAAATCCGTCAGTGCTACAGGCAGCCTGGATCCAGGAATTGAGGGCGAGGAGCCTGCTGAAGCGTTCTGCACCGTGGGACAGTGTTGGCAGGGGACCGCTGATAAAAACAGACTTTCCACAGTTTTTTAAAAGGTTAAAAAGAGCAGCGTCTGGATCTCTGTCCGATGCCAAGGCGCTGTAGCAGTTTGACAGGCTGGGGCGCGGAGGTGAGGCAGCACAGCCAGGGGCTCTCTTACCCCTGCTGACCACCTCCACCAGGACCACCGGCGACTCAGTGTTGAGCTGGAGGGCGGTGGAGGCCAAGCGCTGGGAACCCAGTGCACCGTGTCCTGAAGGGCCGCCTTGAGTGAGGCGATCTGGAACAACTGCTCATGAGCCACCTCCTGGAGGGCGGTCGGCATGGAGGATTTGTCGTTTACCTCACCAGAGAGCCGGCGAATGTCCTCTTTCAGGTCAGCAATCTTTTTGTCTGCTTTTTGAAGCTGGGGGTCCACATCGGGGTGCATAGATGTAGCCGTAGATGTATTACTGTGCTGTCAGCTGGCGGAAGTTTTCCCACCTGTCAAGCAGGCCGGGCAGTGTCTGGCTGTTCAAACCCCTAATGCTTTGACGTCCAGTGATTAAAAGACAACATCAGATTAAAGGAGATAAATAAAAACAACTGATGTCCAAGCAGATAGCTTAAAAGTCATTTCAAAGCTAAAATAAATCAGTTTAAATTCGCGGGTTAGAGAGAGTACAGACAGGCAGCTTCAGATGCCGACCAAGCACAGACTCCAACCTTCTAGATTTTAATGAATTAACATCATTCCGGACAGGATGTAAGTGTGTCTGTGACTTCCTGCACAGACAATTCTGGTATTTAAACATATTTAACCTATAATGTGTTGTATAAGTTTACTTGTTTTGATGAAACTGAACTTCTAACCTAATGATATGTCAATCAATCAATCAATTTTATTTATAAAGCCCAATATCACAAATCACAATTTGCCTCACAGGGCTTTACAGCATACGACATCCCTCTGTCCTTATGACCCTCGCAGCGGATAAGGAAAAACTCCCC
>NW_026081679.1:0-5167 GCF_006386435.1 Epinephelus moara | reverse complement strand
TGTGGTACAATATGTTGAAAGTATGTATTAATATCTGGCAGTATACATGTGTGACAATAGTCATATGTGTATAATAACAGTAGAAGTATGACTAATGACTAATGATGGCAGCAGCAGCAGGAGGCATCTGGCAGGACCACGGCAGCAGCACAACCACACACGTCACGCTGTCCAGGCACCGCTGCGATATGAGTTATGAGTTATGTGTTGCTCATTTAACCCCTACTGTGACAACAGTGAGAGACACCAAGGGAGGCTCAGACACCAAGATTATGAGCCAGGGAGGACAACAAGTGTCCTTGTTAGTCTCGAGAGACGTTGTGTCTCAGGAATGTCAAGGTGCCACATATTTTGTCCACAAGTGCTGTTTCCCAAGAACAGGCAGCCTGATTGTTAAACAGCTCGGGGCTTTAGAGGTGAGGTTGACAGACTTAGAAAGAAGGGGATTAGAAGGGAAGTTCCAGGCAGATTGGTCAGCTTTTAGAAGTTGGATGAGAGAAGCCAAGCATAGGCAGGGCCCCAAAGGTTTCCCGGCGCAATGTTCAAAGCTGGATTCGGACCTCGACTCGGGTCCGCCTGAACGGCCCCCAGCGTATGTTGAACACCACGAACCAGAGGGAGCAGCTGGCCCCTCCGAATCAGCGCTGCTTACAGAGACATTGTTCTTGATTGAAAACGGAGTTCCTTGTTTGTTTGGACTGGGGAAAAGTGGTGGCGGTTAAGCAGGATGCAGATGAGACTGTCTCTGCTTATCTATACCGCCTGAGACAAGCAGTGATGCAGTATGGTGGACTGAAAAAAAAAGAAAAAAGAAAAGAAAGAAACAAAATCGTGCCATTGAGACTTCCCGTTCAGTCGAGTTTGCAGACAAGACTGGTTTTGATACTGACATGTGCATGGTTAAATCTGTTGCAGACATCCCAGAGCTACAGCAGGTTCCCGCTTATCTCTGGGCCAAAAGTAAACATGATGTTGGTCTGATCAAAAACTGTGAACCTGTGATAATAACACCTACATCAGACTACAGACCCTGTTGTAATCAGTATCCTCTCAGACGTGAAGCAGTTGAAGGCATTAAACCTGTGTTTGATGATCTGTTGAAAGCGGGCGTGATTGTTCCATGTGTAGACTCTCCTGTGAGAACACCCATATTTCCTGTGCGTAAAATACGACATGATGGCGAACCTGCAGAGTGGAGATTTGTGCAAGACCTGCAAGCTGTAAATGCTGCTGTGCAGGCCAGGGCGCCTACGGTCCCAAATCCACATACAATTCTGTCACAAGTTCCAGCTGGTAGCAAATGGTTTTCAGTTGTTAAACTGTCAAATGTTTTTTCAGTGTTCCAGTACACCCAGATAGTCAATTCTGGTTTGCATTTTGATTTGAAATTCTGCTTTGAGAGATAATTTTGCCAACGCTAATTTTGAATTCTTTGTAGATGGATCAGCTTCAAGAGACCCTAGCACTGGTAAAAATGTTGCAAGTTTTGCCATCACAACACTGCAGGAGACAGTGATCGCACGTCCTTTGTCATCCTCACATTCAGCTAAAGCGGCTGAATTGGTGGCTCTGACAGAGGCATGTAAACTGGCAGAGGGCAAATCTGTAAATATTTACACAGACAGCAGATATGCTTGGGGTGGGGTTCATGATTTTAGACAAATTTGGAAGGATAGGGATGTCTTAACTTCAACAGGGAAAACTATTGCTCATCGTGTGCTGCCATTGTCTTTAGCCTTGCATGCTACCTCACTAACCCCTGCTTCTACTCCTACAATTGTGGCTACGGCTGAGATAACAGCCCTGCAGATAAAGGCCTCTCCGGCGGAGAAGGCAACTTTTAAAAACAAACTTGTGAAAGTGTGTGAGGAGACAAAGATGTCATGGACAAAAGCTCTTCCTATTGTGTTGATGCACATGACGGCTAGAAGGAGGAGCAGAAATGGATTCAGTCCATTTGAGATCTTATTTGGCAGACCTCTCAATGCCGGGACTGGGCCTGTTAAAAGGCAGTTGCCAGACACTGGTCACTGTGAGGATGAAATGTTATGATATTGTGCAACCTTGTTCTCTGTTTTGTCTGAAATCCACCAACAGGTGAAAGCTGCCCTGCCCAAACCAGCGGAAGGGAAGCTGCATGATCTCAATCCAGGTGACTACGTTGTAGTGAAAGATCTGAGACGAAAGAACTGGAAGGCTCGCAGGTGGAACGGTCCGTTCCAGGTGTTTTTGGTGACGGAGATGGCTTACTGACAGTATGGATCGCTCAGACATCACGTCTGGGTGTGTGGCAGACATGTTCATCAGGCCCTTCAGCCTGGATGGTGTGGCAGGTGCTACTTGGCTAAGCTACTGCCTGCTGTGACTATTGTTCCTAATTTGACTCATTTTCACACGGACAATGATCACTACTACCCACCGCACAGAGCAAGACGAGCTGTGGTAAGGGTGCCCATCTCACAGACAACGTGGCTACAGGATTCGGCTCACTCACACCAGCAGTACAGGGCCTCAGAAATGTGGCTCTGCAGAACAGGATGGCTATGGATTAAGTCCTGGCCAGCAAAGGGGGGGGTTGTCACATTGTGGGTACTGATTGCTGTACATACATACCTGACATCACTAATAACGTGACACGTGTGGTTGCTCATCTTAATGATCTGTTATATCTGGAGAAGAGCTGTGACACTGAGCTCAGAGCAGGTATAGACCTGTGGTCCTGGTTCTCTCTTTTTTTTTTTTTTTAAACATATTTTTTGGACATTTTCTAGCCTTTATTTGACAGGACAGACAAGTGTGAAGGGAGAGAGAGAGGGAGTGACATGCAGCAAAGGGCCACAGGCTGGAGTCGAACCCGGGCCGCTGCGGCAACAGCCTTGTACATGGGGCGCCTGCTCTACCACTAAGCCACCGACGCCCCGTCCTGGTTCTCTTTGAGTGGATGAAAAGCGTCATTAATGCATCTGTTTGCCCCTGTCGCAGTGGTTCTGCTGGTGCTATGCATTGTTATGTGTTGTGTCATTCCCTGTGTGAGATCTTTGATTACATCAATAGTATCATCTGCTGTAGGGTGTTACGTGCAGATGGATCTGTGGACTCCTCTTTACAATTCACAGGAGTCACTCGTTTAAGTTCTTCTTCTGATTCACATTTATGTGTTTTAGTTTAGAAATGGTTTGATCATTAAAGTTGATTCATTAGTAGTTTGATTAGCAAATCACATTTAATCACATTACACTACTTCACATTGATTACACTTAGCATTAGTTTAGTAGACACCATATTTACTCAGTTTATTCTTTTGATTTTCACTTTCATTTTATTTTTTATTTTTCATTTTTATTACTTATTTTATTCATCTTCATTTGCTTTTATATAAACGTTCACATGACAGTCAGTGTTCCCTTTAAGGATTGTGTCTTCTCTTTAAATATGACATTTTTCATTTATCCTTATCTTGCTTTAGCTTAGAGTTTAGATTAAGGGATTTTTTTTGTCCTCCTCATATTGAGATTTTTTCCCTTAGGTAGTGTAGTTAGATGGACAAGTCTTTTACCCTCCCCTTCGCCATATAGGGAGGGGGATGTTCGGCTTGCCTGTGCTTACGGCCTGTGACTTCTGCCTGGGCTTTCACCTCCCATGTTGGAGACTGGCGGTACTGGCGTTTGGCTGGTACGGGTGGAACTCGTAGGACATAAGGTAGTAAGATAATTTTCCATGCTTTTGGTTTAGCATTTGAATGCTAAAAAGGGTGGAATGTGATGGAAAATTCTGGTATTTAAACATATTTAACCTATAGTGTGTTGTATAAGGTTACTTGTTTTGATGAAACTGAACTTCTAACCTAATGATATGTGCCACCACCACACCACCAAGGTGACGAGCCAGGGAGGCTCAGACACCACAATTATGAGCCAGGGAGGACAAGTGTCCTTGTTAGGCTCAAGAGATGTTGTGTCTTAGGAATGTCAAGGTGCCACATATCTTGACTGTTGATGTGCATGTGTTATGGGAACTATAAAGACAGCAGGGCTAGAGGACTTGCTAGGCACTCACTGACTGACTGTTCATGCGGTTGTGTGTGTCTCCATTCATGAATGCTTATTAAACCTCAAGAAAGACAGCCGACGTGTGAAGACTTTTTCTTTAAACTGTTCATTAAATAGTTGTTTTGCCACCACAGGCTGCGTATGGAATTTGCAGGCTGGGCTAAGGTGGACAGGTTACCTATTTGACAGATGGATCACTGTGAATTTTACTTCGCTACTTTTGTGTGACATGGGTATTTACATGTACTACCTGCAGTGACCGCCTTTTTGTTTTTGAGATTCCCCCTCCTCACCGCTGGAACCAGGGATTTGCTCTGATTGGCTCGATGATCTGTCAGTCAACCTAGTTTAACCTATCTGCTTAGTCTTGCTGGATGTGGGGTGTGATCCTACTCATTTTCACTCGTGTTCACTTAGATAATTTGGCCACTCAAATTTCGTTTCGTCTCACCAAAAAGCGGGGGGATATAATATGCTCTTGTTACAACACCCACATCTCCCATGTCTGCAACGCGCCTGGTTCCAACTGTCACCGAACAGTAGGATAAAAAATGACCTCTGCTCTGTTGGCCTTACATCGGTCCTCTGAATCCATTACACACATTTTAAAAATACACAGGTGACATTGCAATGGTGGGCTTACTGCACCGTTTTATCAGGCTCCTCTGCCTTTGAGGAAAAGACCACAGCTTTGACACAGTGGTGTGTGGAAAATTTCCTGCCTAAACTTAAAAAAAATGAGATGGCAATTGATTTTAGAAGGAACAAAACCACACTGCCTGCTACAAAAATCAGTGGTGAAATGGTTGAAATTGATACAATGTACTTCCAAATTAAAACGGACAATAAGCTTAACTTCTGGGACTGAGCAACTTCAAAAATCAGGACATTGCAACACAGCTGTCTCCATTGAGCAAACATAATAATTTTAATGAATACTGTAGAATTTTACAAATGTGTTACACTGAGATACTTCCGAGTATTGTGTCTGTTGGTCTTATCTGTATGCTTGGTAACATGTGCAAACAGAACCAAGCCAGACTACAACAACAAATCTTTTCTTTGTTATTATCATCTACAGATGTTAGTCAATCAATCAATCAATTTTATTTATAAAG
>NW_026081678.1:0-3579 GCF_006386435.1 Epinephelus moara | reverse complement strand
CGTCAGGGTCAAAGGTTTTCACACTTCACACTCATTAATTGTGTCACAATAACTATGTAGGTCCCTTTCAGCCTCTGGAGCTCATCTGACAAACTGTTGGGTACACTAACAGCCTGTCATATACAACACAACATAAATTACAGTCTGACACAGACTCAAAACCTGCTGATACTTTCAACGGAAATGATAAATATTCTAGTATCAGAAAGGGTTTGTTGCAACATGCTATGCAACTGCATTTAGACACCAATGTTAGACACATCTGTATGAAGTGTGAAACACGCCACCGTCAGACTGAATCATTGTTCTGTTACTCTAACTTTTTGGTCCATGTCTTTGTCCATGTACGTGCTGCACCGAGAGCTTCTCAGATCTGATTTGTGTGGTTTTAAATATATGCTGAAGTAAAATCAGCTGTGGCTCATTGAGTTTATTTTAGTATTCATCAAAATGAAGACTAAAGAGATGATTTTACGCAAATTCAGTGAACTCTACATGAAACATCAACATACATTAAAATTAAAAATGCAACAGATAAGAAAATAAAATCATGTATGTTAAAAGTAATCGTGGGTTCAAGCCCCACTCTTTCCCAGAAGGAGGTACCTGAGTCACCCAAATTTAAAGCTGCAAGCAGCGGCTGGGAAAAGTGCCATGTAGTGCCAGCAGTGACATGTATATAAATAAAGATCTTCACTCATTGTACAGTGTGTTTTTTGTTCATATTTCACATTTGCTTAAGCCATGTATGCTCCCAGGCCAATAAAGCCCCAATAAATCTCACTGTACTTAGAGGGCGTTCAACACACCACTGTTTTCAGTTGATTCAAAGTTCTTGATGCGTTTTGTCAGGGTGAAACGCAGAACAGATTAAAGAATAGTTTAGCATTTGGGGTAATATATAATGATGATATAATAATTTATACAGCACTTTTCAAAACAGATGTTACAAAGTGCTTGACAAGACAATGAAAACATAATATGATAATTTGCTCCAACAAGATAATTAACTTGTGCTCACAGGATAATAACTTTTTTTCACACCAAAAAAACCCAATAGGTGCCATCTTGGAATCTGTTATCTGGGTATTACTATAAATGGTTTTCGTAGAGCACATTGAGCTGCACTTGTGCATCGAATTTCAAGTCAGTCCGACTGATGCTGTGAGGGGTGTGGCCTTTACAAAACTGAATATTTGGTCCCACCATCTGGCCAACTGGTGTCGTATTTTAGGACTTCGTGGAAATATTGCAGAAGAAAAATCAGTCAAGTTTCAGCCACTGGGGCTTGAATCTCTAAATATAGCTGCAAGCGGCTGTTCAGGGTTCAAACCAGGACCATTAAAGTTCAGAACTGCTAATGATGACGATTTTTGACAGAACGACATCAACATTAAAGATTCTTAACAGGTTTTATAATGATTGGACAGACGCTCAATCATTTACCACCAACGCTGTGCTGGGCCCTGTGGTCCAAACCATTAATAGTGTCTTCAAGTTGCCCATTATATCCCAGTAGCTTTGGTTGTGATTTGACCGCTGCATATGAACAGCAGAAATAAATATGTAGGCCTCAGCTACGTTTTCTTCTACTGGATGAATCCAGCTCTGCCTGAACGCTGCTACATTTGTGGTTTTAGATTTTAGTCTCAACATAGTTCACAGAAAGACTTCATCAAGTCACAAAGAGCTGTGTTGAGCTGTTCTCCTCTCACAGCTTTCAGTTTCCCAGGAGACCTTGTGTCACTCCCTGTGTGACCTTGTGGCGCAACGGTAGCGCGTCTGACTCCAGATCAGAAGGCTGCGTGTTCAAATCACGTCAGGGTCAAAGGTTTTCACACTTCACACTCAGAAGGGAATCATGAGTGATAAAATGTTAATTCATCTGCAGGTTTTGGGACTCATTCCTGGGACACATGACGCTTGGTAACCGTGTAACTCAGTTATGTCCAATGCCTTGTTCAGTTGAGGACGGAGCCCAAGTCCCAATCGCTAATATTTTGTATTTTGGGCGTTATCTTGTTTGCACGAGCACAAATTAATAGACAAACTTGTACACGTAAGATAATGTGTGCTCCCACAGTATAGTTACTTGTTCCTACAAGGTAATAACTTCATGGGGAACCTATGTGTCGCTGTTCACACGTAGGAATTATGAGTGTGTGACACATCAAAAGCCCTGATTGGCAGCCAGTGTGAGGGATGATGATAGTCAAAAGGAGGAAGGTGAGTGGGACAATGGGTCGCTTTACTGTACGCAGTGAAGACCACCTACCCCCGAAAGAGAAAGAAAACTGTCAGTAGACTGAATCACAGAAGCTACCTCTTATTTTTCCTTATTTTTATTGTCTCGTGTCGTGATAAGAGTGATGGTAACACACGTTATAGGAGCTGTTGTGCTCTTTCTACAGTTGTAGGTAGAGCTTCTTTTTGCCTTGAGATTGTAGCTTGCTCTTAAAGACCACTGGTCTATAGTAACTGGCACCATTTGTGAACACAGGTGGAGCTCCAAGGTGGCTCAATCTGCAACTCCACGGACAGACTGCATCTGCAGTGCCTGTATTGCTATATTTACACCTCTTATGAGTGTTCATGTTCCACACTTTGTATATGAGGTTAACATTTCGAATGAGAGCACTGATGACAGTCTTAGTGAGGGTATTGAAAAGGTATGACCCCGACGTGATTTGAACACGCAACCTTCTGATCTGGAGTCAGACGCGCTACCGTTGCGCCACGAGGTCCTACATGCCAACACAAGAATAAATATATATCATAATATTTCAATGATCTGGTTGGACGTCGCATTTTGCTTGTTTGAGTATCACCGTTTAGAGCTTTATATGTCAAAATAAAATAACCATAGTGAGTACACGACATATGTGACACTCTCAGCACTCTCCCCCCTCCTTCGTCCCTCGTGTATAACTGAACTCTACTATATGTTATGAACACACAGTTTCATCTTCCTCCTGATAAACGACATGTCCTCAGTCATTTAGAGCTGCGTCAGCACCATGGACAGCTGTCGCCACCACAGCTGGCTCACGAGCTCACCGCGAGCGCTGTGTGGTGGTGGTGCATGCTGCGTTACCAAAGCGCATGTGCGCATGACGCAGTTTCTTTTAACAGTTGTAGATAGAGCTTCTTTTTGCATTTACTTGACAAATTAAAAAATCTGTTTTATTGAGTAATTTTTTCAGTTTTCGGTGTAAGTTTTTCTGTTTTTCGCGGTATTTTTTTTGTTTTCCGGGGTAATTTTTTCTGTTTTTCTGAGTATTTTTTTCTGAGTTAAGAGAGCAATAGAACAACAGACGCTTTCGTTCCTTTCATGAGAGCTCGATATAATGGAAGCAGACATGACCCGCCATTTTGTAGTGTTGTTCGAATTCTCCGTGGTTAATTTCATTTACTATATAGTGGACTATAAAATACCCACAATGCACAGCAAATGTGAGTGAACAAACCATAGACTAAGGCCCAATCCCAAACCGGCCCCTAACCCCTCGCCCTATTCACTCCCCCTCCGTTTGCGCGGTAACGCGGAGCTCCGCCATATTAAGGGCCGTCCCAAACCAA
>NW_026081677.1:0-1191 GCF_006386435.1 Epinephelus moara | reverse complement strand
TGAGTGAATGGGTGACCACAACTTTTATCAGCTTTAGTGCACCGGGCCCAGGTGCACTGAGTTGCAATCAAGGCAGCTTGGGAGAGACAGGCCTGAGACACTCACAGCAGACACACCCCTAGATGACACAGGGATCATCACAACATCTCCCATACTGCTGCTTTGATTATTAATTTAAACAAATCTGACATGCATTTTGGTGCTGCACGAACATGCAAAGAGTGCAGAGAAGTGCAAAGCTGCAGTCTGTGCACACGTTTGTTCTGTAGGATTATCTGATTGAAGCTTATTTAGAATCTACTTTTAAGAACTAGTATGTTGCTATTTACATAGGAAAGAGGAGAGGAAAATGAGAAGAGGAGGGCAAAGGAAAGCAGTGGAGAATAAAGTGAGGAGAGCAGAAAGCACTTGAAGCCTAACTGTTACTAGGCCTACTGTGGACACAGAGGCACAGAGTCAGCTCTACTTAAAGTATCCAGTGATCTACTGCTGTCCCTTGACTCTGGTAAATGTGCCATGCTAATTCTTTTAGACCATAGCTCAGCCTTTGAAACAGTTGACCATTCTATTCTCTTGAACTGTCTTGAGCACCTGGTCAGTATCCAGGGTAGCGCCCTTCAGTGGTTCGGCTGCTACCTTACAGAAAGATCCTTCTCTGGCAAATCTGGAAACATGTTTTCACTCTCTTCTCCCATCACCTGTGGTATACCCCAAGGCTCCATCTTGGGACCCATCCTGTTTTCCCTTTATGTGCTCCCTTTAGGCACCATCTTTCATAAATACAATATTTCCTACCATTGTTATGCAGATGATACTCGGCTTTACCTCCCATTAGAACCGGGTGATAAGAATAATGACACAGTTAGGTCCCCGACTGCCTCCCAGATGTGAAATCATGGATAGCAAAAAATGTCTCCAACTAAATGATAGTAAGATGAAGGTGGTCTTATATGGCCCCTCCAACTCCACCCAGGGTAGAGCAAACCACCTGGGTCCCTTGGCACCTAACCTTCATGCCCAGGCCAGAAATCTTGGTGTCATCTTTGATTCAGCTTTACAATTCGACAAACAAATTAATTCTGGGAGGGCAGCTCAAAGCAGAAAGGCTAGAGGTTGAAGAATATTTGAGAAATACATATTCAGATTTAGAGAAGAATAGAATAGTAGGTTTCCCACCCGATATCCCTCCAT
>NW_026081676.1:0-1315 GCF_006386435.1 Epinephelus moara | reverse complement strand
TGCTTGGTGGAGGTGCTGTGTGGAGGTGCTGGGTGGAGGTGCTGTGTTGTGGAGGTGCTGTGTGGAGGTGCTGGGTGGAGGTGATCATGGTGGAACAACACGTCTTTAGTGATTTACGTTTCTAGTGGGGGAAAAAAACTGATTTGGCTTGCGTGATCTGACCTGCAGTGACACCAGAGAGTATGGCGAGTACTGTCTGATGACCTCACCTGTCTGATGACCTCATGTGTCTAATGACCTCACCTGTCTGATGACCTCATGTGTCTGATGACCTCACCTGTCTGATGACCTCATGTGTCTGATGACCTCATGTGTCTGATGACCTCACCTGTCTGATGACCTCATCTGTCTGATGACCTCATCTGTCTAACAACCTTTGGCCTGTTTAAGATTCAGTCTTTTTATTTTTGTGAGTGAAGAAGCCTCCGAATGGAGATGAACCAGTGTGAGGTCAGAGGTTGAGGGATGGAGGTCAGAGGTCAGAGGTCAGCAAGTTCAGACAGTAGAAGAAGAAGAAAACATGGTGGTGACCTGAGCTCAGGACAATCAGTTGAAATGTTAGCTGTCCATTTAAAACCATCCAGAGCTGCATTTTCTTCACCGTTAGCAAATATTCCAAAGTGCACAAATGCACCGTCTTTAAATTTTCATCAGCACCACCGCTGCTCTGTGTGTGCCCCCCCTCCTCCACCTCCTCCACCCCCCCTCTGAGAGGAGTGATAAATTATTCACACAGAGCTGAGGTCGACACTCAAACACACTGATGGAGGAGAGAAACACACTGCAGCTCTAAACGCCAACACTCAGCTCCATCCACTGTTTCAATTACACCCTGGCTTCAGGGCGGGGCTACACGTGCACGCACATACACAAGTGTAAAAATATACTGTCAGTACGTTTCAGTTGGTTCAGGAAATATTCACCTGAGGACAAAGAAACAGAAACGTGTTTGCACAGCGGACAGGTGACGCTTTGTGTTACTGTGTTAAACAGGGCAGACCAGGGCTGCATCCCATAATAATCATGAGCCACAGCCTCAAATGTTGCTCTGACAGAAAATACAGCAAGATTACTTTTATAACCACCAGCCTCTGAACACAGCTGCCGACGGAGCCGCACAGTCAAATATTCAGAGGGGACGCCATCAGATGGGAAACGTGTTCGTTAAAGTCAAACTGTCAGAAAAGAGACAACAAACATCTGACATCATAAAGAATGTCTCCGTGTCTTCACATCATCTCCGTGTCTTCACATCATCTCTGTGTCTTCACATGGTCTCTCTGTCTTCACATGGTCTCCGTGTCTTCACATCATC
>NW_026081675.1:0-1363 GCF_006386435.1 Epinephelus moara | reverse complement strand
CAGATAGTCGTCCAGCTCTGATCGACGGTAAGGAGAGACACGTCGGAAAGAGAGTGGAAGGCAGTGAAACACCCACCGGAGGAGCCTGTTGTACTGCAGGACGGGGCTCCTGGGCTGCGATGCCAGCTGGAACAGGATAGTTGGGAGGTAGGGTAGAGGAAAGGGATGTGGGGATAGAGGATGTGTGTGCATGGGGTGAGAGTGGAGGCCTGCGAGACAGGGAGGAGAAGAAAGCAGATATTGCGCGTGACATATCTGCATCAGAGGGAGCAGGCACAGGGGGTGATACGACCTGGGGGGATGAATGAGAGAGGCTGCTCCGGCTGGAGTGGCGGAGGCGCCGTGACGTCACCGACGGTGACGCTGGCGGGAGTAGGACCCGGAAGGGAACCCGGAAGTGCGGCCGGCTTGGGAGAGTGAGCTGTGATCTCGGGAGCGCGGACAGCGGCTGAATAGAGCTGGAACAGCCTGGACTTGTTCTCGCTGCGGTGGAAGGGGATGTTTTTGCCCTCAGGAACCGCTGGAGCCGAGCGATGGTCCGGATGTTTTTGCCCTCAGGAACCGCTGGAGCCGAGCGATGGTCCAATCCCTGATGTTGGGCTCTTGCTGTGGACGTGGAGATGGCCGCGGGAGCGGCGAGGTCGACTGGTCGCTGCACCGCTGCGGGAAGGAGGAGGAGAAGACCGCCGCTGGCTCCCACGGTTGTGGAAGTGACATCGATTTCCCACCCGCGAGGACGGAGGAGAGGAGGCCTGGGACCCGCTAGGAGTCGGGGCGATCTCGTTGATGGAGCCCGGCGGAGAACCACGGCGAGAAAGAGGGATGTGAACCACAGAGCGCAGCCGGCTCCCCTGGGAGTGTCGGCTACCGGCAGACTGCTGGAACTGAGTCAGAGGATCACCTGGCTCAAACAGGGAGTCGTACAAGTCGTCGGAGTCGGACCCGGACGGGTTGACTTACAGCACGTGATCCATCTTGGTAAGTACACGAAAAAACCAAAACACACTGGCTTAAGATAGGTAGGGTCGCCAATGTTCGAGAGATCTGACAGGCCTGTGGTAGCGCTGTGCTGGTATATATACACGTTAGTCAGGTGATTAGGGGAGTGGTTGAGGCGTGGTCCTGCTCCTGAACCTAAATTAAACAATTAACTCCATTAAGTGAGAGGATGAACAATCAAGCAACTAACCTCCTTTAGTAATGAGGTACTTATTTCATCGTGACCTGCTGCAGATTTCCTAAGATTAGTTATTATATTCATTACTTCAGTAGTGTTAGGTGGATTAAAGTGTAATACCGTGGGATAGAGACCAGTCATGTAATCCATTAGATTTCCAACAGTATCTTTTATCCTATTTGAGAG
>NW_026081674.1:0-1408 GCF_006386435.1 Epinephelus moara | reverse complement strand
TAGTATAGTATGTCCTTCAAAATTGCCAAAAAAGACACAGTATAGTATGTCCTTCAAAGTTGCAAAAAACAGTCACAGTGTAGTATGTCCTTCAAAGTTGCATAAAAACGTCATACTATAGTATGTCGTTAAAAATTGCATAAAAACCTCATAGTATAGTATGTTATTCAAAATTGCAAAAAAAGTCATAGTATAGTATGTCCTTCAAAATTGCAAAACAAAAGTCATACTATAGTATGTTGTTCAAAATTACAAAAAAAGTCACAGTATAGTATGTCCTTCAAAATTAAAAAAAAAGTCATAGTATAGTATGTTGTTCAAAATTGCAAAAAAAAAGTCATAGTATAGTATGTCCTTCAAAATTGCCAAAAAACTCACAGTATAGTATGTCGTTCAAAATTGCATAAAAACGTCATAGTATAGTATGTCCTTCAAAATTGCATAAAAGCATCATACTATAGTATGTTGTTAAAAATTGCATAAAAACGTCATAGTATAGTATGTCCTTCAAAATTGCATAAAAACCTCATAGTATAGAATGTCTTTCAAAATTGCAGAAAAACGTCATAGTATAGTATGACCTTCAAAATTGAAAAAAAAATTCATAGTATAGTATGTCGACAAAATTGCAAAAAAAGTCATAGTATAGTATGTCATTCAAAATTGCATAAAAACGTCATAGTATAGTATGTCCTCCAAAATTGCAAAAAAAAATATCATACTATAGTATGTCCATCAAAATTGCACAAAAAATCATAGTATAGTATGTCGTTCAAATTTGCAAAAAAACGTCATAGTAGAGTATGTCCTTCAAAATTGCAAAAAAAGTCATAGTATAATATGTCCTTCAAAATTGCATAAAAGAGTCAAAGTATAGTATGTTGTTCAAAATTGCATAAAAACCTCATAGTATATGTCATTCAAAATTGCAAAAAAAGTCATAGTATAGTATGTCGTTCAAAATTGCAAAAAAATGTCATAGTATAGTATGTCCATCAAAATTGCATAAAAATGTCATAGTATAGTATGTCCTTCAAAAATGCAAAAAAAATGTCATAGTATAGTATGTCCATCAAAATTGCACAAAAAAAACATAGTATAGTATGTCGTTCAAAATTGCAAAAAACAAAATCATAGTATAGTATGTCCTTCAAAATTGAAAAGTCATAGTATGTCCTTCAAAAGTGCAAAAAAAGTCATAGTATAGTATGTCCTTCAAAATGGCAAAAAAAGTCATAGTATGCCCTTCAAAATTGCAAAAAAAATCATAGTATAGTATGTCCATCAAAATTGCATAAAAACTTCATAGTATAGTATGTCCTTCAAAATTGCAAAAAACAAAATCATAGTATAGTATGTCCTTCAAAATTGAAAAAAAAAAAGTCATAGTATGTCCTTCAAAATTGCA
>NW_026081673.1:0-1570 GCF_006386435.1 Epinephelus moara | reverse complement strand
ACCTCTATGAACAGATGTTCCTTTACCCAAGTTTTGACCTATTATATAATATATAATGTGTGCAGTTAAATAAGGAATCCATCAGCTGTGTAATTCTGGGCTCATACTCATGTTTAAAATATCAATTTAATAATAATATTAATTATGAAAAAATAACTGAACTGTTCAGTCCTTCATTATGCTATCTTTGAATGAGCACAAATGTATTCATACAAATTTATGAAAAAACCTTTAAAATAACATTCTTTCAAGGCTATTAATAGGTGCATCCTGAAATTAAATGACATCAGCATGACATATTTAACAATGGAACAACAACAACAATGAAAATGTTGATTCTCCTGACATTAATTATTGGTGCTGTAATAAATGTCAGCAGTATAATGTAAACGTAAAACCTTGGTATAATGAACCCACACAAAACATTTGTAATACATGAAATTGAGAGTCTCTGTTGTTGGTTTTACACACCAACATTGAGCATCAATCTATCTATCAGTCAGTCAGTCAGTCAGTCAGTGAGTCTGTCTGTCTCTATATTTTTGCTATTAATTCTCATATATTGATGAATCTATGTATCTTGCAGCATGAGAACGCCTCTCTACAGATGTTTGACCACCTAGTGGAACGTAATGGCCTACAGAAGGAGATGGAGAGGTACGGCCTGGTGCTGCCTCAGGACCAGACCTTCATCAAAGAGATGATTGTAGGACTGGACCCAGAGAAAGTTGATGAGGTTTGTTCCAAATTGCATACTTTATCTTTTTACTTCTAGTAGGTGCTGCAGCTGCTCTTAAAAAGTACGTACTGTTGCATGCAGTATAAACACAGTCGGGACATACTACTTTCTCATAACATTACGCCCTGAACTTTGACCGTCTTGCTTTTATATCCGTTACCTTGGAGATACAACAAACGCCACTCACCAAGTTCGCCAGAGATGGAGATCAACCCGCAGAGCTCTGCTGTTGTTACTTTGAAATATGTCTAGTTGAACTCAAAAGTTATGACTGCACAGATTGTAGATTCTAACATATTATATTTGCAACAGTGAAATTACATCTGCAGTTCTCTTTAACTGTTATTTCCATCGTTATGTCCAATCGTTGTTTCTAATATTGATGATTATTTTGTTTTCTTCAACAATTAATGTTCCTATTATTCCTGTTCAACTGGTTAAAAGCGCTGTCATCTGTCATTGCACCTTCTGACAGCCGTCAATCAGCTGACAAACAGGTGTTAACGAGGTGTGAAGCTGTCATGTGTTTGTGGCTCAGTAAATGTGTCGTTTGCAGAGGATTGTGGGTCAGAGAGAGTAGTCATAAAAGCATGCTGGCTTGCATACTGCAAAATCGGACAGGATGTAGTAGAACATCCTGGTATGTTTGGTACTAATGTTGTGCTGTGGACTGTATTTCTTTACCACATGGTCACTGGTTGTCTGTCATATATTTCTCCTTATATGTCTTGTTGTATGTTTCTTTTTACTGTGCCTGCCTCGGGAGTCACTCCTTAAGGGGCATACAGAGTTATCTGAACTGACTAAAAGGTGCAGAACATCAGTCCTGCC
>NW_026081672.1:0-1144 GCF_006386435.1 Epinephelus moara | reverse complement strand
TGGTTACGTTTAGCCAACACACACACGTGGTTATTTTTAGCCAACACACACATGTGGTTATGTTTAGCCAACACACACAAGTGGTTACGTTTAGCCAACACACACACATGTGGTTACATTTAGCCAACACACACAGACATGGTTAGGTTTAACCAACACACACAGACATGGTTAAGTTTAGCCAACACACACACACATGGTTACGTTTAGCCAACACACACACGTGGTTATGTTTAGCCAACACACACACACGTGGTTACGTTTAGCCAACACACACAAGTGGTTACCTTTAGCCAACACACACACGTGGTTACATTTAGTCAACACACACACACATGGTTACATTTAGCCAACACACACACGTGGTTACATTTAGCCGATACACACATGTGGTTACGTTTAGCCAACACACACACGTGGTTACCTTTAGCCAACACACACAAGTGGTTACCTTTAGCCAACACACACACACGTGGTTACACACAAGTGGTTACCTTTAGCCAACACACACACACGTGGTTACGATTAGCCAACACACACACACGGTTACGTTTTGCCAACACACACACGTGGTTACGTTTAGCCAACACACACAGACATGGTTACGTTTAGCCAACACACACACGTGTTTACATTTAGCCAACACACACAGACATGGTTACGTTTTGCCAACACACACACGTGGTTACATTTAGCCAACACACACAGACATGGTTACGTTTAGCCAACACACACACGTGGTTACATTTAGCCAACACACACAGATATGGTTACGTTTTGCCAACACACACACGTGGTTACATTTAGCCAACACACACAGACATGGTTATGTTTAGCCAACACACACACACGTGGTTACGTTTAGCCAACACACACAAGTGGTTACATTTAGCCAACACACACAAGTGGTTACGTTTAGCCAACACACACACACGTGGTTACATTTAGCCAACACTCACACACGGTTACGTTTTGCCAACACACACGTGGTTACATTTAGCCAACACACACAGACATGGTTACGTTTGCCAACACACACACGTGGTTACGTTTAGCCAACACACACAAGTGGTTACATTTAGCCAACACACGCACACATGGTTACGTTTTGCCAACACACACACGTGGTTACATTTAGCCGATA
>NW_026081671.1:0-1000 GCF_006386435.1 Epinephelus moara | reverse complement strand
GTCCCTGGACAGGATGTGGAGTCACTGCTGTAAGTTATAGCGCTCAGCCCCCCAGACTGACACAGAGCTGGCTGGCGGCTGCACGAGTCCGCATCTGGAGAAGATAAGAGGAGCATTTTGAACATCTGGACGCTGTCGCCGTCTATTTCCTGGTGACACGAGCCCGTTCATACGCGCGAGTAGATCTAACCCGGTAAGTCGGCTTAGTTTGTTTCACTTTTACTTAGCTTGTGTGTCGCTTCTTACTCTATAAGATAGTCCCGCGGAAGCATTTATGATTTTCTTTTTTTTTAATTGTGGTAGATGTTTTCCATAAGCACCGCTGCTTTTTACATTTTGAAATTTACTGTATCTAAGGCATGAAGCTGTGCTGCAGCTGCTGTTTCTTTTGTTCTGCGCAGACAGCCCAGGGGGGAGATGTGAACTTAATAACAGGGTGCTCTTACCCCTGTGTTGTTCTGCCTGCCCAGACATGCACTGTATAGCTGCTGGGACTGCTGCACACAATTCATACCACACTCATTCACCTTTATTGTCTCATGCTCTAAAGTTCCACCCAAAGTTCAGGTCATTTTCTGCATTATTAAACACTCTGAGCTGTTTGTATTTGGCCTGCTGTCTCCTCCTCTCCTCACAGATCCAGGTGATGACTCACCTCAGGACTCTCCTCTCAGCCCTGCTGCTGGTTTTGTCTGTGTCCGAGCCTCTGAACAGCCCTGAGGAAAATGAAGTCCTGAAACCCACAGAGGAGGAGCTCGCCAAGAGCCAGGCCAGTGACCAAGAAAATCCTCCACACTTGGAGATGAAAGTGTTTTGTTTTCCATGTTGGAAATGTCCTTGTTGGATGTGATGTGCATGGATTTAACTGTTGGTTTCTCCTGTTTTAGAGTGAGGTGACCGAAAATGCCATTGGAAATCTCAGTGAAACTACACAGACCCATGCACCTACCACAGGTGAGGATTTTGGCTGATGCTGAGTTCTGTTTTGCCCTTCACTTTC
>NW_026081670.1:0-3158 GCF_006386435.1 Epinephelus moara | reverse complement strand
CACCCACACCATCCATAAAGAGCATTTCCCCATTCATTATTTCAATACAATAAAAGAAGAAGGAAAAAAAACTAGTGTTAGATTAAATATTTATTATGTATAGCTACTGAATAATAATTTTTTTATGGCCTAATTGCAAAAGTAAAAACAAACCTCCAATAGCTACATGTTTTCTTTTTCTAAAACTTCTTCTCACAATTGATATAAATAAACATGTTTTTCTTACAGTTTTTTTTTTCACTTTCCTCCACTACATTTATCTGACAGCTGCTTCATTTAAACTAATAATTGATGACGTTTGCTTTCTCATATTAAAAATCTGTTGTGACCTTACAATCAGCAAATAAGTTGAATGCATACTTTTTCTAAGGTCATGATTGTTTTGGGGGGAGGTATAAACCGATAAAAAATAATAATTTAGACACTGAGTTTTAACTGTGTTCACGCAGTGGCCGATATCTTTCTTCGCTCATTTTTAAACGTCTTTCATTTCACTATCTTTAAACTTCATTTCCCCCCATCCATCAAGAAGTGGATGCTAATATTTACATGAACTAGCTATAAATAGATCCCTCTGTGCTTGAACACGTCACTCGACTTGAGAGGAACATCTGGTTGAAGCCATGCCCGAAGCCACCGTGAAAGCGTCCAAGAAGGGCTCAAAGAAAGCCGCGTCTAAGAGTGTCAGCAAGTTACGCCATCTATGTGTACAAGGTGCTGAAGGGCATCATGAACTTGTTTGTGAGTGACATCTTTGAGCGCATCGCCGGTAAGGCCTCCCGTCTGGCTCATTACAACAAGCGCTCCACCATCACTTCCAGGGAGATCCAGACCGCCGTCTGTCTGCTGTGACACAATTCTTACATCAGGCAGAAGGATAAGACAAAAATTGTTCCCTTGTTGATATATTTGGCAATATGCTTTCCTGTGAACAGTTCATGCTTGTACATTAATTTCAGTTCCTTTCAGAAAATCAATTTCTTTGTCTCGGATATATAGTGTTATCATATTGCTAAATTTACAGACCATAATGCCTCCTGCTCTTTTTGCAAAAAATAATATAGAAAGTATTTCTCCTTTAACCTCAGATATCAAATCGTTCTTGAAGCTCATTAATTTTGTTTTTCTAAATGCTCAACTTTTTACTTTCAAGCACACATTATGTAAGTCAATGGATTTTAGTGAATTTTTACCTTTTCTTATAAATTCAAGGCTCTTCTCAAGTCACCGAGTTATTCTTGTTAGTTCCTAAAAAACATCCTTGTATCTTCTTTTTTGTCTCTTTTCTTGTTGTTTGTCTTCTGTTTGTTTTGTTTATTTTGTGCAATTGTCTTGAAATACTGTTGTTCATATATTTTAAATATACTTAACACTAACACTTTTTTTGTTTCATATGGTTTTCATGAACTACCTGATGTTTTGTTCTTATTCTCATAAAAAAGAGACAAAACAAAACATAAGGCGGTTCAAAGATGAGTCNCGAGCACGCCAAGAGGAAGACTGTGACCGCCATGGATGTGGTGTATGCTCTGAAGAGGCAGGGCCGCACTCTGTACGGCTTCGGAGGTTAAATCACCGTCTCATCTCACTGCAACACAACGGCTCTTTTAAGAGCCACCCACATCACCTCAAGAGCTCGTTTCTGTTGATTTAATACCGCTGTATGTTCTAATTTGACGTGGTTTCCTCTAAGTCACTCATATTGGTGAAGGGAAAAGTGGCCCTAGTACCATCTGTGTGACGCAATCATGATATTGCGAATGCTTATTTAAAAACAGATTATCTGAGAGCAGGCCTGGACTGGCCGTCGGGTATATCTTAAATATCCACTGTCACAAACGGACTTTCACACATCCCCATTGCGTGGACTGTCTGAAAAGTAGCCTATAACTTAAATCCATTTAATGTTACAATAAACTACAGAGGTGGAAGAAGTAACACTCAGATCTCTTTGTTCAATTTTTTTTATTGAAACGTATCAGTATGAAAATATTGTTTCAAGTCCTACATTCATATTTTTTTTCATTTATTAGCGTCACTACTTACAGTACAAAAAGTAAAGTTACCCCTCTCATGATGCAGAAGGACCACTTCTTAAAATTATTTATAAAATTCTATTAGCCTGTAATTATCAGTGCATTAATGTTAATCATTTTATCTGCTGTAGGTAACAATAAGATAAGATAGACCTTTATTGATGCCACAGTTGAGAAATTCCAGTGTTACAGTGGCCAAGGAGAAAGAGTCAGAAAGAAATGTCAGACATGTTCTTCTTACTCCACCATAGCAGGTAGTGTGAATCTCTAAACTGTCTGCACAATTACTATCAAGTGTCTCCATGTGACCACAACTGAGGGGAAAGTCCAGTGACAGCTTAACTCTAACTGATAGTAGCCTATAGTAAATGCCTTTCCATAGATGTACATCTGTTTTTTTCCCATCTGGCTGTCAACATAGGCCTATTCATTCATATTTGTATTTTTGGTGACAACTTTGATGCAGTGCGACACCTGCTGGTCATTTTTGATAACTACTTTTGGCGTGCTTGCTGTCATGTTGATAGTTTTACCGAGAGCAGATTTCACTGTTCACGGTACATCCTGAAGAAAACTTACTATAGACTAGAGCTTTCATTTTCATGGTCTATCAGCTGCATATTAACAGCCAATACAATAAAACGCTGTTGCATTACTTCATTGCCTGTCTGTGTGGGTCGAGTCTGCAGCCTCCGGGAGTCCTGGTGGCGTAAAGGCCAAGAGGTAACCTTATTTTGAAGGCCACAGCCCACATGTAAGTGACAGAGCATGTTAGCCAATCAGAAGCAAGGGAGCGCTGAGAGCCCGCCCACCAGTGAAACTAAATATGGAGTGGTAAATTTGTTTTTTGAAGTAGGATCAGAAAACAAGAAATTGAGCTGAATTTCGTTTTTTGTTTTTTGGCCAAAAACGAAAAAGCGACTTATTTCTGGTTTCTGATTGTGTCAGTTATTTCCAGAAAACAAACGGTTAAAAGGTACCTTGGTCTTCCCAGGGCAGAGCTGGCCTTCTTGATCAGCTTGTCCGGTTGGACAAGATGGACATTTTAATTAATTAATTTAATAATCATATGGGTAGTTTAATAATACCTCATCATTTATTTGTTGATATGTTGTATATGTC
>NW_026081669.1:0-1441 GCF_006386435.1 Epinephelus moara | reverse complement strand
GGAGGAAGTCAGGTGATGTTTCTAGAGATGGATGGGTCAACAGAGCATCAAACATTAACCCAGGAAGCCGTGTGTGTTTATCATAATTTAAAACATGATCTGGGGTAATGCTTGATTCTGATTGGTTGCAGGGTGTCCGTTAATTGATAAGAAGTTAGCATACATATCAGCCTGTATCTATACGAGTTAGGGACGCAGTCAGAGCCTCTGTTTAAGATGCCTCATCCTCTGAACACAGGATGGAGACTGTAAAGCTGAAAGCATACTGGCGCCGCGCATATCAAGTGCCGCCTCGAGCACACACTAGACACGTCGCGCTGCAGCTCATCAACAGATGACCACGCAAAGTTATTACTACTTTTACTGAAAGATCTGAACTTCCTCCACCTCTGTGTTAGCTTAAAGTCATGTGTTGAGAGCATCTAATTAAACCTGATTTCTCACCTGAAGAGCCGATCTCCAGAGCTATGACTCGTCAGGCACACACGAAAAAAAGCAACAGACTTCTCTTTATACATCAGTGGTGAGGAGAGGAGTCGAGCTGCCAGAGCAGCAGAGAAAAAGAGCTGCTACGGGAGCTGGCATGTACACACAGAGAGCTAGTGGGGGAAAAAATGTATTTAACTCTGGGGGCAGCGAGGCTGGAAATAGGACAGTGGCGTTAAGTGTCGTAGAGTGGCGAACCCAGAAGCACTGACGCATGTGTAGCCACTGCCAGTGTGGGGTTGTACAGTGAAAATAACAGGGCGCATTTCTTGACTTGTGGCATTTGCCTCATTTTGGGCCTTAAAGAGGAACTAATGTTTTTTCAGCCTGGGCCCTATTTTCCGATCTNACAACACTGTTTTAGAAAGATATTGCAGCATTTCCAGCAGTCGTGTCGACATAACAGCGGGCCTTAAAGAGGAACTAATGTTTTTTCAGCCTGGGCCCTATTTTCCGATCTACTTTTGTCTAAATGAGTGATAGGATGTTCAATATGTGACATGTCTCCAGTACGAAGCTAGGGCTGACCTGCCTGCAGCCCGTGAGCGCGCGCTATATTAGATAATAGGGCACTCAGACAGCGTCAAACAACGTCAAAATACGTCCACTAAAAGTGCATTTTTTTCACACAGATAGGCTCGGATTGTTAGTATAATTATCTGACAACATAACGGAAAGGAGAAATGAACGTGTGTATTTACCTTTAGCTGGATTCAGACATGTTCCTCTGCCTGTTGCTGCTCCCTCTCTCTCCTCGTCCGCTCTTCAGTTTCAATGAGCTCTGCGTCCGTGTACGTCTGTGTACTCCGTGTTCAAATAAATACGGGCGGTCATCAAATTCAAATGGCTCATCCAGATCCAGTTGGTCAAAATCAGGTAAAAATTCAGACATGACTACTCCAAACAGAGTAACTCCTCGCATTTGTAAGGTCACTCCAGCGCTAACTTCCTGCAA
>NW_026081668.1:0-1252 GCF_006386435.1 Epinephelus moara | reverse complement strand
TTAACCAAGTATCCTGTATCATAACTACATGTCTAGCGATTGTAACAAACCAAACCGCATGAAAATCGGTTGAGAATTCAGTGAGTAATGATGATTTTAATCATAAATAGTCTCCTGCCTCAATAGACATACATGCATTAGGCAGCGCGGCTCCACCTGGGCAAGATGGCGGCTGCGTTGACGTATCGCTCCAATGAAGAACGCCGTTGAATGTGGCATCTACGTATATATGGCCCTGTCCAAATACCCGCACTTGCGCCCTTGTGCCCCTTAATTGCGCGCTCCCGCTAAGGGGTGCAATTGCGTAGGGTGTCCAAATTGTCTTCTGTTGTTATCAAGGGGTGCAAACCTGCCCCCTTCGCTGAAAGATTTTACCCAGAATCCTCCGTAGTGTCGTGACGCCGTAACACTGCACAGCTGGCCGGTACAACTCACCATCTTCAAACGGTAACTGACGTATCCGCGAGCCGTTAACTCCGACTGACAACAACCGTTAGAGGAACATAACGTCAAACAACACGCTGTGTGGACTTAATAATACATGACAGGGCGTTAATAATGAAATAATATACAGTTTACAATTGACCTGAGGTTTCAATGATAGTCCACATCACTTTACAGTTTTGATTGTGTCTTTAATTATTATTATTTTATTACCGTATGTCTTTATAGTTTATTTTATATCACAATTTACCACAATTTATCCAAGCAAAAAACGTTTTAATAGTAATAACGGTAACAGTAGAGTAAAAAAAGATGTTACAGCTAATATGCACATTATTAACAGGTAAATTCAAGGTAAAATTTAATTTAATTTACCTTTTGGTTGGGCATCAGCATCAATACTTGGATCTGATGTAGATGCCGCCTTCTCCTGCGGCTCCTAATCCTCATCATTCGCTGATTGTATCTATTTATCATTTGCAGCAGCAGTGCTGCGAACAACGTTATTTCCTCTATCGCTATGTTTCGTCTCCTAGGAGACGGACCAGTTGGACCCAAACGGAAGTGACGTGTATGCAACTGTCCCAATTCTCCTTTTTAAACAGCGTCGATCCCTTGCGCACTTACACCCCTAACTGCACTTTGGCAAGTGCACTTCAGGGAAGACCTCAGGGCGCAAGTGCGGGTATTTGGACAGGGCCTATCTATGAGATGAGGGGGGTGGCTCCCTAAGTTCCTGGGGAAAAATCGTAACCCTCCGTTCGTATATATGTGTGTATATGTGTATATATATATGTATATGTGTGTA
>NW_026081667.1:0-1386 GCF_006386435.1 Epinephelus moara | reverse complement strand
GCAGGACTACCAGGACCGTATCATCACATGGAAGACTTGCACTAAAAGACTTATTGAAAGGTCACGGGAGTCTGTGAGTGTGCGGGTGGGTGATACGGACTCAGTCAGATCACACAATCAACAGACTGTTAAACTCCCTAAGCTAGTGATAGAAAAGTACAGTGGAGAAATAAGCCAGTGGCAAGAATTTTGGTCACAGTATGAAACGGCCATACACGAAAATGATGCACTGTGCAAGAAAGAGAAATTCACTTACTTGAAATCTTATTTGACTGGAGCAGCAGCGAGAGCTGTAGCAGGACTTACTATGAGTGATAGTAATTATGATGCAGCTATAGAAATGCTCCAGAAGCACTTTGGAAGGAAGGACATTGTAGTCAGTGCGCACATGTCCAAACTGCTGAACCTCACTCCTGTGAGGAAATCTTCAGATGTGACAGCTCTCAGGAATCTGTACGACGAATGTGAAATACAGATCCGCAGTCTTGAATCCTTAGGAGTGCATAGTGACACATATGGTTGCCTGCTCTGCCCAGTATTAATGCAGTTACTACCAGAGGACATTGCATTAGCTTACACACGCAAATCAGACTCCAATGGTTAATGGAAGGTGCAGGACCTTATTCAATTCCTGGAAAAAGAAGTGCAAGGCAGAGAGAGGGCACTTCAGCTCACCAGACCAGGAAACACTCAGAAAGAAATCCCGCCAAGTAACAGATCCTTCACCAAGCCAACATCCTTCAGTGAAAACAGACACAAAAAATGGAATACACCCTCAGCAGCTGCACTGCACAAAGCAAGTTTTGTTCCGCAGACTTGTGTATATTGCGACAGTGCTAGCCATAAACCAGAAAACTGTCCAGACAGTTCAGTGGCTGCACGTAAAGAGAAGTTGAGAAAACTAGGGAGGTGTTATATGTGCTTAGGCCCAAAACACATAGCCAAATTTTGCAGAGTCAAGAATGTTTCATGCGCCTTTTGCAGTCGCAGGCATCACCAGTCAGTATGTGAACAAGGTGAAGCAAAGACAGACACAAACAATGATGGTACAGACAGCAGTGCAGATAAAGGCAGCACAGGCACTTTGGTAGGCTCAGTGACCAGCACAGTAAACCTAAAGGCTAATGTGCAGAACACAGTACTGCTCCAGACAGCCAAAGCATGGGCAGAGGGCCCAGCAGGTAGAAAATTAGTGCGCTGTCTGTTAGATGGAGGTAGTCAGAGAAGCTTCATTCACGAGGCCGTAGTAAGGGCACTACAGTTACCAGTGGTGAGGCAAGAGACATTGAAGCTACACACCTTTGGCTTTAATGAGCCTGTAACAGCAAAGCGAAACATAGTGAGAGTATCACTAGGAAATGTGTGGAGTGCACAGCCAAAAGTCGA
>NW_026081666.1:0-2032 GCF_006386435.1 Epinephelus moara | reverse complement strand
TCCCACCATTTTATTATTTTTATCCACTTCGCTTCAACCGATCACCACCAAAATTTTATCATCTGTTCCTTGTGCCATTATCAACCTTTCCTGAAAATGTCATCAAAATCCATTCAGAACTTTTTGAGTTATTTTGCAGACAAACAGACAAAAACATAACCTCCTTGGCGGAGGTAATTAGCCAGCTGGCTAACACTAGCACATTTACAGAATGTGTTGATTGAAGTGTGTTGTCCTTATAAATAGATGAATGAAATTAAACTTATTTATGTTTACATGGTGTACACAATATCAATTCATAATAATGTAGAGCACATTCTCCTGAAAAAATGATATGCAGCATGTCCATATACATAAAAATATTGTAGATAACGGCTCATAGTTAAGAGTTAAAGGACTTGGATTGCAAAAACTAATGAATGAAGGTTTATTGGCTTTATTGCTCATTTTGTCTTTTCTCTTTATTCTTTTTTCTCCATCCCCAGAGGAGTTGAGAGTTTCTCACTCAAAGGAAGATGCTGTTGCGAGTGATCATTTCACCACAGGACATTAGGAAGCTCCGATTGGACTCGGTACCGGATTCAGTTGATGGCCTAAAACTGGTGTTGAAAGACAAATTGCAGTTAAGCCACCCATTTAACCTTCAGTATGAAGATGAGGACTTCCAAGACTTCTGCAACCTCACATGTGTTGATGATCTACCAAGGGAGAAGGCTACATTGAAAGTCATCTACTGCTTTGCTGTCTCCTCAGACTCCAGTTTGGACATTTTAGGTTTACCATCATCTCCGTCAGCATCCTCTTCATTGAGCAGCCATTCAGAGTCCTTTGCAGGTCGTTCAAAGCCATGGCCGACTGTCTTTCCCATTCCCACCTTCTCGTATGATATTGAGCTGAGGCTCAGGCAAGGCAATGAGTCTTTCAGAAAAGATGGAACACTTCTATCCATTTCAAGGGACGTGAAGTCTGAGGTGCTGGATAAAATTGCTGAAGTAATATATTCCTTCAAAGCATACCCTGGGAATGAAGAATTTGAGAGTGTAGCCATTGCGCTCGTTGAAAAACACCCTTGCCTGAAAGAACCTGGCTCAACATCTGGATGGTATGGATGGAAACTAAGTTTAAAGTTTAAGATGGGCAATTACAGGCAGAAATTGAGAGAGGCAGGCTGTCGAGAGCTGAAAATAAATTCTGAGAACAGAGGTCCTGGGGACGTGCGAGGGAAGAGAAACAAAGTAAAAAAACCCAGATGGTCCGAAACAAACTTCCTTCCAGATCTCCCACAGGGAAGAGACCTAAAAAATCTTGAAGAAGAGCGAGAGAAGATTGCCCAAGAGATGAGAAAAACAACCCCAAACCTGGCCTTCATTGATGATGCAATGAATGCCACATATGCATTGAGAAGACAGGAGATTATTGAAGAGGAGCCACCTGTGTCCGAAATGAAAGTCAGATGGCCTGCGCTTTTTACTGAAAGACAGGTAAAGTGTGTTCATTTTTTGTTGGATTTATGTGCTTTGAATTTTACCTACAAAAAAATCTTAGGATTCAAAAATGTGCTGTATCAACAGGCATGACAAAGTAATGATGTTATTATATTTCATAAATAGCATGTTCAATTGAAATTTATAGGCCAAATATTACATCCAGCCAGCTTGCTGAAATGTGAAAATTTTATGTCACTTTTAACTGTGTCAGTATGTCACTACTTCATATAGATCGTCAAGGAATTCACCAGGCTGATGTCGATGGATCTCAACTGTTTCTATGAGGGTCTGGACAGCCATCTGCACAAACTCCTTCAGTTGTTCAGGTCAAAGCACTACGAGGGGAATAAAGAAATGACATCCCTACTGGAGAGCCTTGACAAAGATGCAAGTACATTTCTTTACTTTAAAATATTGTTAAGCCAGATCATTCTGTGTTCTGTGTTCTGTGTGACCATGGAGTACAAGCGCTACCGTGTCTTTGTGGTGATCACATACAGGTGCTCTTTGACCTTCACCTTCAGCTTCCTCAGCAAGGCAGTTGT
>NW_026081665.1:0-1263 GCF_006386435.1 Epinephelus moara | reverse complement strand
AAACAGAGTGAAAAAATTGAATTGAATTTCCCCTCGGGGATTAATAAAGTATATAAAAATTTTTAAAAAATTAAATTAAATTAAATTAACGAGTCACTTGTGGTCCTTTCTGAACAGATCTGTGACCCACCAGTTGGAAACAAATGTTTTAAGCCAAACATGATGTGTATTTCTAAATGTGACCTTCTGTTGCCTAAACTTCAGGAAATAAACCTTAAAACAACGTGTTTTACTGACGCTGTAAGTTTACTTTGAAAAGACGCAATGCATGTAATGAGAGTAAATCGACACGCCGTCCCTGAATGTCCAAAACTCAGAACGTCACATGTCGACTGACACAGTGTCAGTATCTGATGAGTTGGGATGAGAGCGTGTTGGTTGTGTCACTGACCTGTGGTCAGAGTTCAGTAAAATGTTTTATGATCAGATCTGAGGAGCATTGGTGCTGCGTTCATGTGTTCATCTGCTGCATGTGAACACACTGACTGAGTCTGAGAGAGCAGATGAACCCTGAGTCTCGTCTGCAGGCTCCACCAATCACGGCTCAGCGTTCAGGTCGAGGACAGAGAGCGCGCTGTCGGTGTCTCAGTGTGTCTCTCATCATGTCGTCCTCTCAGCTGCTCCTCTGCTGTCTCACTGCTCTGTCTCTCATCTGTCTCCAAGGTAAGACAGGGACACTCACACCTTCATCACTTCATCACACTTCTTCATCACTTCTTCATCATCATCAACTTTAACAACTGTTCTTATTCACGTCTTCAGAAACATGAACAGACCTCGTCATATTTCATCATAATTATTGATGATGATGATGATGATGATGATGATGTGTACATCAGCTGGTTGTTTGTTGATGTTTAATGTGTTTATTATTGTTTAAAGTGATGATGATGTGTGTGTGTGTGTGTGTGTGTGTGTGTGTGTGTGTGTGTGTGTGTGTGTGTGTGTGTGTTTGTTGTTGCCTGGTGTTTTATTTTGAAAGGACTGACCTGCGGCTGTTCTCAGTCTAAATGTTAATGTGATTCAGTGTTAGCATCAGACGCTAACAGAGCTGCAGGCGCTGACCTCTGACCTTTACACACCTGTCTGACACTGACGCTCACACTCTGCCTCACATGACCCACTTCAGACACGCTCACATCGACATGTCTTCATGTCTTCATTATTTCATGTGTTCATTTTTAGAGTTAATGTGTCACAGAGTCAGAGGATTGTTTCAGTGTGGAAATAACTGAACTCTGTGTGTCTGTCTGTCTGTCTGTC
>NW_026081664.1:0-1057 GCF_006386435.1 Epinephelus moara | reverse complement strand
TCATAATTTTTGACGACATGCTATACTATGACTTCTTTTCATGAATTTTTGACGACATGCTATACTATGACGTTTTTTCATGAATTTTTGACGACATACTATACTATGACTTTTTTTAAAGATTTTTGACGACATGCTATACTATGACTTTTTTTTAAATTATTTTTAATGACATACTATACTATGACTTTTACTCATGATTTTTAACGACATACTATACTATGACTTTTTTTTAATGATTTTTAATGACATACTATACTATGACTTTTTTTTCATGATTTTTAATGACATACTATACTATGACATTTTTTTCATGATTTTTAACGTCATGCTATACTATGACTTTTTTTTTTAATGATTTTTAACGACATGCTATACTGACTTTTTTTTAAATGATTTTTAACGACATGCTATATTATGACTTTTTTTTCTAATGATTTTTAACGACATGCTATACTATGACTTTTTTTTAAATGATTTTTAATGACATACTATACTATGACTTTTATTCATGATATTTAACGACATGCTATACTATGACTTTTTTTTTTAATGATTTTTAACGACATGCTATACTATGACTTTTTTTTAATGATATTTAACGACATGCTATACTATGACTTTTTTTTTAATGATTTTTAATGACATACTATACTATGACTTTTATTCATGATATTTAACGACATGCTATACTATGACTTTTTTTTCATTATTTTTAATGACATACTATACTATGACATTTTTTTCATGATTTTTAACGTCATGCTATACTATGACTTTTTTTTTTAATGATTTTTAACGACATGCTATACTGACTTTTTTTTAAATGATTTTTAACGACATGCTATATTATGACTTTTTTTTAAATGATTTTTAATGACATACTATACTATGACTTCTATTCATGATATTTAACGACATGCTATACTATGACTTTTTTTTTTAATGATTTTTAACGACATGCTATACTATGACTTTTTTTTAATGATATTTAACGACATGCTATACTATGACTTTTTTTTAAATGATTTTTAACGACATGCTATACTATGACTTT
>NW_026081663.1:7165-11415 GCF_006386435.1 Epinephelus moara | reverse complement strand
TTCCGTAATAAACGTGATGCAAATAGACATTTATAAGCAAAATTATTTAATGAATTTGTATACAAAATGTACAGAAAGGTAAAATCACCAAGTTTTGAAAAAGTATTGCAATTTAATTTTGTCTTTAATATCATTATCTTATATATATTATCTTTGCAATATGATTATCTTATATAATGTTATTACTATCCTAAAACATTCTCGAGGTCCTCTGAAACTCTGCAGGACTTATTTCCACCCTGCCAAGCAGCGGTACCGTGGCGAACGGTCCCTAACTGCGGGGAGAATGGAGCAGGCTTCCTCGGAGGTCCGCCGCTTTTCCCAGTCCCTCGTCTCCGCCACACTTTGACTAAAGCCTCTTTCACACAGAGCGCGATTTTCGCGGCGCCCACCGCAGTGTAAGGCGCAGAGCAAGCGGAGAGCAAGGCGCGCAAGACAGGATTTGGGGGAGTACAGGCTCGTTCAGGAGCTACAGCTCAATGGTGACCGCTTCCGTGTGTACTTCAGGCTCTTCTCTGCTATTGGACGCGCCGAAGTGTCGTCACAGCGCGTTGCAGTGAAATTAAAAAATTTTCAATTCAAGCGCAGGCTGGCGACAGCCGCAGCATGTGCCCTCTCGCGCGCCGCTCAGCTCGGCGACAGACCGGTGCGCTCTTGCGCCGCGGTAGCACATACACAATGAATGGGTTCGTCGGCGGAGGTCTGCGCTTTGCGCGCTCTGTGTGAAAACCGCTTTATTCCCACCCTGCCCAGCAGCGGTACCATGGCGAACGGTCCCTAACTGCGGGGAGAACGGAGTAGGCTTCACCGTAGGTCCGCCGTTTCCTCCACACTTTGACTTATTTAAACGCTGCCGACAGTGGGACTTATATTCATTGTGCCGACAGTGGCTTGGAAAACCGTCCATAACCGTGTCACACGGGGAAGAGGGAGGGCTGCTGGAGTTCCTCCAACATTTGCGGTTAGATTATCATATTTTTTTATTGACAAAAATATAGACTGCTTCGGCTGATTTTTTTATGCGCACATGTGCCCCTAAATATTTTTTACAGTTTGCACACACCTATTTTTAGTCGCAAATGCGAGTGAAGCGCTTGCACTGTCGAGCCCTGCCACTGTATGATATATGAATAACAAAAGGATCTGAATACTTCACCACTGTATGATATATGAATAACAAAAGGATGTGAATACTTCACAGCTGTATGATATATGAATATTTATGATATGAAAATTGAAATTGAATGTACTGTCCAAAGTCAAAACCACAATGTTGTACAAACCAATCTGCTGTATTGCCCTCTCTTTACTCTTGCGAGCTCTCTCAATGTTTCTTCTGTTGGCATATTGCATATAACATTCTCGGTGGTAGCCAACATTAGCTGGCACACAAAGACATTTTCCTTTAACTCATATTTTTCTACAGCTATTGCTGCAACTTGGCTTTCTTTAGTATCAAAACTGACCCACTCCAGAGAACTTCTTACAAATGCTGCCCAACTTTCGGCTGAAAACTGTATGATATTAGGAGTTGTGCTGCCTGCTACGTGCATACAGCACTCCATATTTTCCAGGATGCATCCTTAGCTGCAGATGTGCTAGCTAAGGTAAACATGTGTTTGGGTTGATGCAAATGAGATGACATTTAAAAAAAAAAATCAAATCAAGTGGAGAAAACGACTCAGACTCATCACTTGTTGTATATTGTAGTTTATTAGGTCATTCATTAGACTCTAGAAGCTTATAAACTAGTCAGTTTAGGGTCTATTATTAAGAAATATATACATATATATTAAAATTACTCTTTTGTATAGTATTAGAACAATATGAGAAGCAGATGTAACATATGCCTCTTGCATGTTACATTAAATACATCAGTTGAGCTGTAAATGGTCACTATGTCTAATAGCAAAATCTTGTAATATAGAATATAATTTTGCCAGTAATTTTACCTTTATTTAATAGTTGTAAGGTGTACATATTTGTGTTATTTTCTAATTTTAAACTGTGGCAGCGGCATCTAGCCGTGGCACTTCCGGTGGCATGCTCAGGTGCCGCGGCAGCTGTCGCTGTTTGCCGTGGCAACTTCCGGTGGCATCCTCAGGTGCCACTGACTTGCCACGGCAGCTGAGGCTGTTTGAGGCACTTGGCACTCACCTACCACGGCATTTACCGAGCTGCCACGGCAACTACAGCTGTTTGAGGCACTTGGCACTCACCTACCACGGCATTTACCGACCTGCCACGGCAACTACAGCTGTTCAAAGCAGCTGCCACTGGATGAAGTGACTGTGGGGCTGTTAAATGATCGTTTTTAATAAAAAATAATGATAATAAAAAGTGATTTAACCATTAAGACTTGGCACAAAACAATGTAGCATTATCAGAGCACTAAATATTTGTTGAATTTATTAATGCCAAAATCGTGTGTGTGTGTGTGTGTGTGTGTGAAAGAGAGAGAGAGAGTAGAAACAGATGTTTACCTCTCTCTCTATCCCTATTCATCCACGAGTTTTTCACAGGGAATCACGTGACCCGTGGGATTCCCGAAAAAATGTCAGCCTCTGATGTGGACTCCCAATACATTTGTAATGCATGTGTGTGTGTGTGTGTGTGTGTGTGTGTGTGTGTGTGTGTGCGTGCGTGACTGTGTGCGTGCAGTATTAGCACAGCAGCAACGGTTGCTACCCGCCAAATTTGAATTTACGTAGCCGTTATAGTTTATTTTTAGCTGCTTGCAGTTGGGCGGACCGTTGGAGTCGCAGACACAGAAAGAGAGGTTGAATTGCTCGGTAAGTAGCTATATTTAGCACATTACCTTTTATTTCATGTTAACAATACAAATCTTTTTAACGTCTACTTTTCCTGTGAACTTTTACTGTGTTCATGATTGTCGTCTGAGAATATCTCCAGCTTTGCTTTTAGTCAGGGCCAATTTCAATGACCGTTATTAGCTAACGTTATTGCATGGCTACGGTTCACTATTTTAATTATTAAACAGTTTTTTTTCGGTCCGGTTACTACCGTTTACTCTAGGTCCGGACCAAATTAAATTATGGTTCGTTTTTTTCCCGGCCATGAACCAGCATTAACGTTAACGTACCATTATGCTTCTGCCCACCCATGCAATTCTACTTGTAGCTAACGTTACTAGCTAGCTAGCTACCCAGATAGCACACATACATCTGGCCAATGTCGGCCCGATGTATCAAGTTTAGATCGGTAAGACGTAGCAGGGAGAGCGTTTGCTCATTGCCAAGACGTCGGCCTTTAATCGAAAATGACCACCACGCGACGTTCAAACGATCAATACAAGAAGCTGCGCTCAGTAGGCGCTCCTTCATTAATATTCATATGCTTCAAGTAGCGTGGAAACTGTTAAATAACGGGATCCGGCGTTAACTCCGTTAACTGTTAACAGCAGCTCAACAATCAGTCCTTCATCTCGGAAAAACAGTGGTTTCAAAACTGCGCTTTACTTGTAGCCACCGGGTCAGTTTACTTTGCAGAAGAGGAGACCTCAACTGATAGGCATCCTTAAACTTCACTATTTGACCTCCGCGCTCCTCTCACCCACAATTGAGCACCCGTTCTGGGATACACAGTGTCGGCCCGCCCCGCCTTACCTCCGCGGTCCTCTCCGCTCCTGTCACCCATACTTAGGCATCTGTCCAGGGCCCCGGAGGTCAGGCCGGGGGGCGCGGGACCACGGGTTGCAGCTCCGGGCACTTCCACTTTAACACAAAACGAGTGCTCACGATAACCAGATGAGCAACTAGGGAAAATAAAATGAAAACACCACAGTTGTAGCCTGTTAGCTAACATGAGCTAAACCGCTAAACTAGCTAACAGCTAAAGAAAGATAACGTTAGCTGGTGGGGACCTGTGCTAAGCTATATACACCCAGTCGTGCCTCGCCACTCACCAAGAACCTCTTTTAACGGTCACAGAATAAACAACATAGCTATTTTCTGCCAATTTATTCCAGTTAGCTTACCTGAAACCAACTGCGGTGTCCTGCGAGCTCAGTTCCAAACAGAAGGCCCGTCTCCACCGCAGGAGCCACCCCCGAAGAACAGAGTTCCGGAACTTTTACAGGGGCTAAACAAGTCAATGCCTCGGAGTAGGTACTCAACACCTCAGAACGGCCCTGAGAAACTCCTGGCTGGGGCTTGGGGATTACTTGGTGCTGATTGGATATACTCAAGGCGGGATGTGACGTTTTGTAAATAACAACATGGTTATCGTAG
>NW_026081663.1:0-6829 GCF_006386435.1 Epinephelus moara | reverse complement strand
TGCCACATTACAGTCTGCACAACACTGCACACTATGACAAAGCCTGTCATGTTTAAAAAGTGACGATCTAACTCGGAAAATGCTCTCAAAATACGCTAAATAATAATAAAAACCAAGCACTTATAGCCACTGGATCATTACAGATGTGAAAAGCAAGGACATTTACTCACGTCACTGTAACTGAGTAGTTTTTTGTGTACTTGCACTTTTTAAAATCTAATTTGAGTGTTACATCAGTAGTCTATGTTTTAATTAAAGTATTATGCTTCGCTGCATTTTAAATGACTTCCGTGACCGAGTTAAAAAAAAAAAAAAATCGGCCGAAATTTAAAAAAAAACCCAACGGAATTGTACAAGCGTTAACTACCATGACACAATAATAATAGTATTACACTCTATGACAACCTGGCAGCTAGCTCTGATGGAGACATATGAGCTCGAAGAACAAACTCACATTTATGGGACGCACACTAAAAGAAATGTCGCCATGGTCCGAGAGAGGTGACGTCATGCTGTTATCGCTGTCTCTACAGGTACGCAGTGAGCGAGTTAGATCGTCACTTTTTAAACATGACAGGCTTTGTCATAGTGTGCAGTGTTGTGCAGACTGTAATGTGGCACTGAATATGTTTGTAGACTCGTGGAAAAAGAACAAGAAACATTGATAAATATGTTTGCTTATTTTCAAGGCAAGCCGAGGGTAACCAGTTGTCTCAGGTCAGCCCAAATCAAAATGTTACCTGTCGCTGGTACGTAGTGCTCACTTACAGAATCATATTCGCTGTGGTAGATGTGGGCTGCGACTTTAAAATCGCCAGTAATATGTTGTGTATGTTTGTGAATTTGTGTCAAATCTGCTGACCGAGGCAAAGCACATCTGCAGCTGTTCGGTAAGGAAACCAGTTAAATTGGAAACCAGTAGGGACATAACACCGGCCGCCATCTTGGATGGGTCTCGCTTCGCCTCCACAGTGCATTCACATCTATTGAGGAAGGAGCTGTATGCATTAGTAAAACAGAATAACTCACTGAATTTTCAAATGATTTTCACGCGGTTTGGTTTGTTACAAACGGCACACATGTAGTTATGATACAGGATGCTTTCGTACATTAAAAATGCGGGATTTCATGTTTTAATACGTTCTGCAGATAGCAACAGCATGTTATTTAGGTCACAACACAGTTCTTTTATTCACCTCAACCCCAGAGTGGGATATATATTTATATATATATATACACACACAGTATATATATACTGTATAAACACAATATACACAATACAAAACATAGTATAGCATATTTTGTATAGCACACCTTTGTGCACATATTCACTTTTCCACCAGCTGTGCTGCAAATATCCCCTGCTGCTCATCCTTCTGTATCTTTTTTCAAATTATCTTGACCACAGTCCCATTTTCATAGTTATAATATCAATACCAAAATTAATTTCAGTGTTTATGTAAATATTGAAAATGTTTTTTACTACTTTTGAGGGATCACAGCAGTCAGTGTAATAAGAATAAGAAGAATAAGAACTATAATATATATATATATATATATATATATATACACACAGTATATACATATATACTGTATATGCTGTATAAACATACTGTATAAACACAATATACCCAATACAAAACATAGTATAGCCATCAGACTTCATAATTCTTTGCTAAACAGATGATCTTATAGACTTCTTTGAAATTTCCTTTGGGGATTAATAAAGTTCTTCTTATTCTTATTACACTGACTGCTGTGATCCCTTAAAAGTAGTAAAAAACATTTTCATATCTATACATATATATATGTATATATATGTGTATATATATATGTGTGTGTGTATATACATATATATATAAATATGTGTATATATATGTGTGTGTATATGTGTATATATATATATATATATATGTGTGTCCAAAAAAACTTTCATTCTGCACCCGATAGAAACGTCATTTCTACGTCGGACCATGACGTCTAAAAGACGTTGGGTAAGTCCCAAGTCTCTTATTTTATACTGCTAACTCCTAACTCCTGACTTGAACCGGAAGTCGTTCGAGGTCCACCATCTTTAAGGCCGTCATGTCTCTTATTCCTGTCAGTAAGGAGTTAGCGTTAGGAGTTAGGAGGGATCTGTTGCGATGAGTAAGGTAACACAAGAGGTTCCTAACAGGAAGTCTTTTTCAGCTTGAGGCTCTGACGTATAAATACCCGCCCCCTACATCTGGCTCATTTGAATGAGATAGTGGAGAAACAGCGCAAGTGTACCCGTTACATGCATTCTTTGCAATGAAACGCTGTCATTCACATGTCTACGTGACTACAAAGAGTAACGATGGTATTTCCTGCAAGACTGTCATGTTGTTTTTAAGTTTATTTCATTCACAACCTGTTGCGTTGTTCAGCGGACTGTCGGTGATGTGTGGCTGTTAAATGTGCAGCTGCTCCTGTCCAGAACCATACATGTTGATATAACACTACGCACGCACGCACGCACACACACACACACACACACACACACACACATTTGCCCATCATTAATTGTCCTGCAAGTGGAATGTTTAATAGCTTGTAAGTAATATTAATTAGCCTATTAATATTAATTAATATTATTACTTTCATGTTGTTGTAAGCTATTAATTAGCCTATTAATATTAATTAATATTATTACTTTCATGTTGTTGTAAGCTACTGTCATTACTGTCTGTCCTGCATCTCTCTCTCTCTCTCTCTCTCTCTCTCTCTCTCTCTCTCTCTCTGGCTCTCTCTCTCTCTCTCTGTCTCATTGTGTCATACGTATTACTGTTAATTTATTATGTTGATCTGTTCTGTACGACATCTATTGCACGTCTGTCGGTCCTGGAAGAGGGATCCCTCCTCACTTCCTCTTCCTGAGGTTTCTACCGTTTTTCCCTGTTAAAGGTTTTTTTTGCGGAGTTTTTCCTTGTCTGTTGTGAGGGTCCTAAGGACAGAGGGATGTCGTATGCTGTAAAGCCCTGTGAGGCAAACTGTGATTTGTGATATTGGGCTTTATAAATAAAATTGATTGACTGAGGTAGACTGACAGGTCTGATGTCTTATTCACTCAGCAGCTGACTTGTTGAATGATGGCGAGTGGAGTTAATAGTGATAATAATGGTGATAATAATAATAATGATAATGATGCTCATCACAGTGACAGTGGAATAGCAGGGCTACAGACCGTTCTTTAATTGCCACAAACTTCGGCAAATGACTCAATAACAATGGTAATACATGCAAAGGTGTGTGACCAAAGTCATGACGGCAAGGGTCGGGGGTTACGGCTTTTATCAGCGGATAAATTGTGACTTGGGATGTACGCCAAATGCTGGCTCCGTTATGCAGCAGATCCAGCTGTGCCGCCTGTAGGTGCCGCCGTCATCAGAAAAAGGACGTCGCTTTACATGATACTTCAGAGTAAGGCCGTCTTATGTCTCAAATCAGCAATCCTCGCTCCTGACTCCTAACTCCTGACTCCTTAAATGTTTTCCTAAGTGGGAGGGACTAAACAGTTAGATAAGGTGGCTAGATAAGGTGGTTAGCAGTAATTTTAAGGGACTTGGGACGTACCCATTGTCACAACGTCGGCTTGCTCAGTGGGATTGGTTGATATTCTCTAAACTACAATCTGACTGGTTCATCAGCTAGAGTTATCCCGCAAGTTGCCTGAGCAGAGTGACAATTAAAATACAAGTTTGTGAAAATATATGATCAAACCAGAGCTGCCAACAAATTTTCCCGGACTCTATAGAATTGTTTAATATCACACACAAAAAACTGTGTACTCTATCGATGGAGATCGATCAACAACACGAAAAACTCGTTCGGCCCACCATCTATACTGTGAGATAACAACTTCACTGAGTGTACTGTGCCTTAAGATGAACTCTGACGTTTACCTTTAGTCGCATACAATTGGCTGACTGACTTCCGCATATTTTTTTTTTCGCAGGGCAGCATGGCTCCAAAGCCATGGAAAAAGGTTAACATTGCGTTTCCCAGTGCCGTGTCTGTTGTCTCAATACCTTTCAGTTCATCTACAGGTACGTTTCATGGGTCGGATGCTAATTAGATACATATGTTGACTTTGTAACGTGATGTCTGGGGCACAACTGCGCTAAATACACTATACAGTCAGGTCCATAAATATTTGGACAATGATACAGTTGTCGTCATTTTGGCTCTGNTGGTGGTGTACAGAGCCAAAATGACGACAACTGTATCATTGTCCAAATATTTATGGACCTGACTGTATATGCTGCCTGTAACCCACGTGGGAGGGCATGGATCTGAACTCAGCAGTATTGATGGTGTACTTTATGATTATCATTGCATAAACTGTCATGTTTAAGTGTTGTTGCTGTTGTGCAGAATTAAGTGTTAAAGCTCTGTTGGCTAAAAATGAGGAGGTCCGTAAGCTTATTGGGAGTGAGATTCTTGAAAAGGAGATACAAACTCTCTACGCGCTGTTGTACTTCCCGAATACCAGCTTCAGATTCAACAAGACGTTCAACGCCTTAAAGCAGGTGAGGACTGAGGGTAGCGTCTGCATCTGGCCTCTAAAGGATGTGTGACTGTTTTCTAATAAAACTACAGATTTAACTTACTGATGTCTATGTGTCATTTGCATGTTACATATTTTGGGTTATCCCTCACAGGTTAAACAACGCATTTACAGGCTGAAGCACATGAAGCTTGATGCTGCTCTCCAGGAGCTGACAGAGAAGTGTCCCAACACAGTTCAAAGGTAGATAGAAAGCTTTATCGGTTCAGTGTGATGTGCTGTCACATTCTTGTATGCACACATTACAGCAGTGATACATTCAGTGAAATGTGGTTGAATTATCTGTGTAGTCACTGTAATGATGTGTGTGTGTGTGTGTGTGTGTGTCTGTGTCTGTGTGTCTGTGTCTGTGTTTGTTTAGAAAACTGAGCATGGAGGCTGGTGAGTGTGACATCCCCAGTCAACCAATGCTGGAGTGGCTCTGTCTCAAAATGCTGGGAGGCGCCCAGGTGATGAGCTGCACATTAAGATGCTGCAGCAGAGCGTTTTCGTATCCTTTTCAGAGGTGGCAGTGTTCAGAAACATGGAGCGTAGGGCTGGGCGATATGGCTGAAAAATGTATCACGATATAAGTGTTTCATATCAGTCGATATCGATAATTATTGAATTTTTTAAAACCTATTTGAAATAAGGACCAGAAGAAAAAAATGTTAAATTTAAACACTTTTATTTTAAATGTAACCTTTCCTCAGTAATGAACAAACGAACACAGGGGAAAAAGAGGTCAACATAACCATGAAAAACAGTCAAATAAATAAATATACTGGTTAATTATAAAATCCGAAGTACTGCCAAACTGGCGAACTGACCTTTCCTAGACAGAGTCTACTGTATATTAACACTTAAAATAACGTGTACAGACGTGAAGCCCTGGCTGTATCTGACTGAGCCTTAATGAAAGCTGTTGTCTTGTATTTTTTTCCTCTGAAAATATTAACCTTATAGTCAAACACTGTTTATTTAGCCTGTGTAGTTGAGGGGACAGGTCAAACTGATATGATGCTGATTTACAGGAGAATTCAGGTTAAACCATGAACATAAACTACAGATCACCTGTAAAGATTAATAATAAATGAATCTATCATAATTAAAACAACTGAAAACAAACTGACATACGGGTCTGATCCCTTTTTTAATGAAGTGACATCATTCCAGACAGCATGTAAGTGTGTCTGAGACTCCCTGTAGCCTACGGACTGAAGGCTACTGGAAACTGTCGGGAAACTGTCCGACTTCACCGCAGCTTTTTGTCACCGCCCCCCGCTGTGGCTGCCTGCTCTCGTCTACTTTTCAGGCAAGGCGCAGTTCATCTCAAACGAGCCTATTTTCTCCTTTCACTGTTTTGTTATGAGTTGCAGACACGAGGCACGAAGGCGCAACCAAACATGAAACTGCTAGTGTGCGTCTCACTCAACAGGTTATTGGAACGTTACGTACGTGAGTGAGTTTGTTCATGCAACCAAACTGGCTTAGCTGGGCTGGGAGCGCCGGGAGAGGCTGAAGCCCTCGATAGAACTGCATCCCCCAGAATGCCTTGCAGTTCAGGACGGTGATTTTCTTCCTGTTTTATTAGGCGTTTTATCGAACGTATTTTCTATTGATATCGATCACATGTCTATCGCAATAGATATCGCTATCGTTTTGTCGCCCAGCCCTAATGGAGCCTATTCTGACAGAAATTTCCAAGGACCCTGATATTTGTTTTGAAACAGTCTTTGTTTACTTGAATTCACCTTGTGGGTTTGCCCTTAAGAGATATTTGCATCAGACTTTCCAGGCAGCATATGAAATTGGAGTTTTTTGCCTTTTTGATAACCAGGATACTCAGTCGTCTCTGGTGAGAGCTTCTTCTCATTGTTATAAGGCAGCTTTGCATGTCTGTGTCATTGCAGCAAGATTTAGAAAAAAAATCTGTATTTGAAATGCTTTGATGTGTGTTTATTTAGAAATAATTTCCACGAAGCTAAATCTACCTGCCTCTGTGTTCCATCAGGGTGATTGCCCGTGCTATCCTGGTCAGCCTGTCCACTCTGTATCAGCAGCTCCTGGAGCTCCTTAGAGAAGTAGCCAACGCCCATCCCATGCCCTTCCTCACAGACTTCTCCCTGCCAGCAGATATGGCTCAGTTCCTGAGTCCTTCTGATGCATATATACTGCCCAAAAAAACCGCACACGGTCCCCATGCCAAAGACCACAAGGAGAAGCAACAGCAGGAGAAGAGGAAGAAACTTCCTGTGAAGG
>NW_026081662.1:1807-7302 GCF_006386435.1 Epinephelus moara | reverse complement strand
ATCATTGTCCAAATAATTATGGACCTGACTGTAAATACATTTGGAAGTTTAATCGTTGTTGCTCTGGTATGATCAATTCCAGCAGCTTGTTAATGTCTCAATAAGGTTGTATCACAAAATCATTGCTTATCTACAATAACGGTAAAAACTGCAAAGTGGGCAAATTATTATGGACCTCGTTCTCAGTTTTCTCCATCAACTCCTGAGCAAAATATCTGTAACTGACAGCGAGAGAGACACTGCTATCAGAACTATGAGCAGAAATGGTGTAACTGCTTGTGTTGGGTACATGATCTGATTATTACTATGGGTGTCAATGTTTAAAATATTGTTGCACAAGACTTTGTTATGAGATACATTTTGTGTTTTCTTTTATTTGCCTGTTTGCTGTCTTTCACCAATAATGAAAATAATGCCATTTGAAAACCTCAACCTGGCTAGCTAGTAGTTGGCTAGCTAGTAGTTGGCTAGCTAGTGGGAGTAGAGAACTTTGATCTTGCAGACAGGTGAGTAATTTCGTCATCCCAATGAGTAACTTACAGCCACATGTCACCACTGTCCAAAGCCCACCATCATTTAGCCCAAATTTAGCAGAGCTGAACTTAGCTGGCTAATAATCTGAAACTGACATGCACTTCCTTTATCTGTTCAACATTCAAACATCAGTAACTTGTTGGTTTGTGGTTTGCACACAGCACTTTAGCCCTCTGCCCTTAAATGGGTTTTTGGGGCATTTCTTTATGCTGATTGTAAATTGCCTGCCACAAGCATCCAATTCAAGATGGACCCAAGTAGGGCTGACCCAAAAAATTTGAAGCTTCGAAGCTTTGTTCGATGGCACAGGATTCGATTGTGGGAAAAAAAAAATCTAATATTTGGCCTTTTTTCCCCCGTCTTTTTGGGGGACCTTGAACGCAACACCATCTCCAACAAGGAAATAGAAAGCCTGACGTGCAATGAATGGAGACCTATTATCCTGCTTGAACACAGACAACTAAATTCTTTCAACAATGTGACTCAAAATAATGATAATATAGATTGTATTGATGTAAAATAATATGCTGATGGTGACATTTTCCATCGGTCCGCTGCGCTCTGAGTCTGGTGTCAGTGATACATGCTGCTCTCTTATCAGCAACCAGAAGCGTTTTTTCATTTGTAAATATTTTTATCTTAATTCTAAGGTTGCAAGAGCTTCGAAGCTTTGATTTTCAAAAATGAAGTCGAAGGTCAGCCCTAGACCCAAGTCATCAACATACTCAGATAATAAGAGCAGACTTTGCTGTCCATGCACGTTTTATGAATCCCTTGTAGGATTCATGAAGGACAAAATGGCTGACAAGGGACAACTAAAACAATGATGGCCAAATCACAGCGGGGGAGGTTCTGCCTCACCACATGTGGTTGGTCAGAAGAACAATAAAACATGTGAGCATGTAAGCTTTTATTTCCCTCTTTGCACGTGAAGCCAAATTAGAGTGTGTGTGATCTAGGTTGTATTAAGGTGCTGGGTTAGTAAAAAGCATGTGTAGTTACATGCAAGACTGTGAAGCATGAGCAAATGTTCATTATCTTAATTTGGAAAAGCCAACTCCCCAATTACTTTACTACAAAGAGCTTACTACAGAAACACTAACTGGAAAACATCAAATCAGTACATGTTACAAAGACACTGACAAAAGGTCTTGCTCAGCTTGTACTGTTGTACTAATGCTGTGCCCAGTTGTTACGTTACCAGTCCATTAATGGTGGGAAGAGTTGCGTTGCTGTGCTTTACCATCATCTAACCCTAACTCACCACCAGGTGGTGATCAATTGACAGCTCTGCTCCCTCTCTTCACCTGAGTGTCCAAGACATGAGGCCACAGATCTGATGATATGAGTGCAAAGTCAATCATCAGTCTTTGGCCAAGGCTGTTCTGAGACCAAATGCGTTTATGAGCAATCCCAAGCATAAACTTGGTGTTCATCATGGCCGATCCATGACTAGCACAGAAGTCCAATAACAAAACACCACTCAGCTTCAGATCAGGCAGGCGTTCCTCCTAACCCCCCCCTCCAGGGTTCTCCCTTGTTGCCCACCTTTGTTGAAGTCCCCCAGCAGAACTACAGGGTCCACAGTTAGTATCCTTTCCAGGACACCTGCCAAAGACTTCCAGGAGGCTGGGCACTCTTAGCTGTAGTTTGGTGCATATGTACAAACAATATTCAGAGAAATCCTCTCAGCAACTCACAGTTGCATAGAGGTGACCCTGTCATTCCCCGGGGAGAACACGCAGTAGTGCTTAGCCTGGGGCTCGCAAATATCCTCACACTACTCCGGTGCCTTGCACCGTGGCACTACGAACATGGTAGGAATCAAGCTTAGCTTTACAGGGTTTTTTCCCCCAGAACTAGTGCTATGCATAGAGGTAAGCCCAACTGTATCTAGTTGGTACCGCTCCACCTCTGCACCAGCTCTGGTTCCTTACCCACCAGAGAGGTGATGATCAAAACCTTACAGCCAGTCTATGATGCCAGGGATCAATATGCAAAGTTATTTGCCTTTGCCATGAAAGTTGCCTGCCGCCTGCACCCAAACCTAGTGCCTATCTCTGTAAGTGGTTGGCCCACAACTGTAAATCTGAATCCTCTTCTCATTTTACAGACTTTCAAATGCAACCAAAGGAAAGTGAAGGAGGAGAATGATGGTGATCCCATGGTGAGTACACTGTGACACGCAGCATGACAAAAAGTCTGCATTTTATTACATCAACAATGGCATGTAACGTTTTTCTTTCTGGTTCCTGAAGGGTGAACATTTACATCGCTTCACCATGAAATTCAGTCCTACTGACAGCAATGAATTCGCAATTGCCTGTGATCGACCTCGCACAGTGCTGGAGGCCATAAAATCAACTGAGAATTATAGTAAGAAGATGAGGAAGTGTGCAGATGAAAACATTGTGATTCAGCTGGGTAAAGAGGATAAGGCATCTATTGTTGCAACACATTTCCCTTGTACTTGTATCAGGGAAGGTGAGTCTCTGATCATATCATGTGAGCCAGAGATAGTTGAGGCAGCCAAAGACCAACTATACAACCCAATACAGTCAAGAGACAAATATTCTGTCTTCTACATAGATAGAGAGGGAGGGCTGTACACCAAACAAAAGAAGCTTTTTAGAAACACTGCTGTCAAACAGTTCAAGTATCTGGTTGTCTATGGGGAGAAGGGGATGACTGTGAAAGAGGCTCTGATAAGGGACGGTCGCTTCATTGATGAAAGAGGCTCTGATAAGGGACGGTCGCTTCATTGATGACCTCGGTGTCTTTGAGCTGTCTGACAATGACAATCCAAGCTGCCTCACTGAATATACACAGAAGGTTGACATCCTAGATCAAAAAGAATTCAAGATACGTCTTCCACGGAGCAAGAGAACAAGTGATGAAAAACAGCAGGAAAACTCTGGTGCATCAAATGGTTCATACAAGTGTGACAGAACACCAGTCTTAGATGTAGTAAAGCAGAAAGGAATCAGTGTCCAAACAGCAGTGGCAAAGGCAGACAGCAACAACACTGCAGAGATTTATGAAAAGCTGCGTCAGCAGTTTCCAGCTCTGAAAGAATGGATGGAGAAAAGATTCCCTGAAAAGTCTTATCAGACAGCACTGAACTTAAAGAAGGAAAACTTTGGAAAGATCCAACATTCATTCAGTGAAGTTCACAGAGTCAGGAAGCTGCTAAAACTGGGCGACTCAGTCTGCAAAGTGGTTGTTGAAGATGTTAGTGAGGGAACAGGCTTTGTGTTGTTTGACAACTTCATCTTGACAAACGCTCACCTGTTCAAAGGCTGTGTTGAAGGACAAAAGCTGATGGAGGGTACAGAAGTGTCTGTTTTCTTTAACTATGAAGATCCTATGCCGTACACAAATTACAGCTACTTCCAGCTGGCCGACTCTTACATCTGCTACAGTGAGGGTGAGCTAGATTACGCCGTACTTGAGCTCAAGCCTGAGGGACAGAAGTTCAACCAACCAGCACAAACAAAGCAAATAAAGGTGCCCCCAGGGCTCCTGAAGATATTTGGTCCGATGCCTCCGAATGGTGAAGCCTGTCTGATTGGTCACCCAGCAGGAGGACTGAAAAAAATGGATCCAACCTGTATCATTGAGAAAGAGAAGAGGGAGCAGGCTGTCAGTGATCACTTACATCCACACAAAGACAGTCTTTTCATTGTCCACTCAATCAGTCACCTTCTCAAAAAGCAAGGCATTGACAATATAATGATGGGTGGAAGTCGAGCTGAAAATGTAGCAACCTACAACACTTTCATGTATCACGGCTCTTCTGGCTCCCCAGTGTTTGATGCTCACGCCCGAGTGTTTGGTTTGCACACCGCAGGATACACATATGGGTTTCCAAACCACACAGAGAGTGTGATAGAGTTCGCCCAACCTCTGCTCACTATATTTAAACACTTTGTGAGCAAGCTGAAGGAAACTAGAGATGAGAAGCTGTTGAAGAGAGTTGAGAAAGAGGCAAAGGGAAACCCACACCTTAAAAGGGTTTTCAGTTGCATGGGCACTTGCACCGATGTCCCAGCAGACAGTGATGAGCTATCAGCAGACAGTGATGAGCCAATGCAGACTGAATAGGTAGTAGAATAGAAGAGAAGAGAATAGAAAGAACTTCAGCTTCAGTTTCGGCATTTTACTTTCACCACTGTAACCACTGCAACTGTCAATATCTCAGGTAACTGTATACTATAGTAAAGGTATACTATGCAGGACTGGTTGGTTTCTGTTTGTTAATGGTCACCAGTCAATACAAGGCATTTCGCTTCGCTATATTTCCATTTCTTTCGGTCGTGTCCACAGTTTTCATAGCTTCCTCTTGGATGCGTGCTGCTCTCAGTTCGGCACCTGGTCTCTACCTTTTTATAAAATCCTGATCTCACGTGTGCGCTGTACCGAGGAACGCCCCGAACACAGCAAAACAAGAGGAAAATACAGAGTCTCTGTGGGTCGTACCTGATTGAGAGGAATTACTTTTGTTTGAGTCCCTACATTGTTTTTAGCCAGTTCGTTAACAGTATACCTTCAACTGTAACCTCTGTTAGCCTTTTGTGACTTTGAATGACAATGTGTTTTCTGTCATTGGCACACAGTAATTCTGACCATTTGCTGTGAAGTTGTTGGTGAAGGTTTGTTGAAGCTTCTTAATTGAGCTGCCATTATATTTCACTGTTAATTTCTGGTTTGGGTTTTGTTTTGACCTATGTCACATGTCACTTTAATGTTGTGTTCAAATCATGTCACAATTCACTGACTCCAGTATTCATAGTAAATGACATATAAAATGTAAATGATACATGAATAGGCTGTCATTTCATTTCATTTATTTTGTCTTTTTTAATTTTGTACTGAATTATATTATTTTTTACCATGTTAGTCTTGGTCTTTCCAGTCACTGTGTTCTGTTTGCTTTACATTAAAAACTTTGGTTCACTTCA
>NW_026081662.1:0-1389 GCF_006386435.1 Epinephelus moara | reverse complement strand
TAACCACCGTTCAGATATTCAGTCACTGAGGTGTGAATGGGTTTCTATCAAATCCAGGAAGTTGTCGATCTGTCGGGAGGAAAGCTTTCTTTTGCCAAATCAAACTGACGTTGCTTTCTTATCAACACTGCTGCTGATATTAACTTTGTATTTATTAAATATTTATAAAACCAAGTTTAAGTTTCAGATAATCTGTGTTCACTGATGACAAATGGTGAGGTCACAGTTACAGAGAGGTTCGCTGAAGACCTTATGGCGGGGAAAAGATCATTTAAACAACAGTTCAGAGACCTCTGAGGAGGGTTGCAACTGTGTGAGATTTTCACAGTACAATAAAATATACGGTTTATGGTATCACAGAATTGATCTCATTATCAGTCAGAATGAAAACAAAAGACTTATTGTTGGTTTATTCAACAAGTTTGTTTGAGTTTGTGCAAAAAGTCTCCTCATAGAAAAGAACTCATATAAAGGAGAGACTCATCGTCCAGTTGTTTTTCTTTCAATATCACAGATCAACAAATGTTCAGTGTGATGACCACCAACATTTATATCACGGTACTCCTCAAAATCATGTATCGATGCGACCCTACCTCTGAGTCACCCTTATTTCTAATTTAAATGATTCAAGGTTCTGGTGTTCTTTTGATGAAGTACAAACTGAATGCAAGTCGCTCTGGCAGTACGTGACCAAAAGCTTCCCCACTTAAAGTTATAGTTGGTAGACCTGTTCAGAAACACTTTTTGTTATACTGGGTAAAATGGTCCTTCCATCCTGAGAGTAGTCAATACATAATGGCTGTGTTCGAAACCGCATACTACATACTCAATCAACAGACAGTATGCAGACCGTTTACACTGTAGCATACTACATGATAACCCACAATGCATTTCGCTCCTGCCCGAGCCGAAATCAGCCGGCCTTAAGCTGATTTCGCTTAAGCTCTAAACTCTGTAAATATATAACTTTAGCAACATTTGAAACATTTTTAGGCGAGAAAGTAGCCGTTTAGATCCACAACGTGTTGAAAATCTGACCAAATAACAGCTATTTACAATTTTGTTCGGACGATTTTGGACGATTTCGGAGATTTCGGCGCTACTCAAGCTAGCCGTAGTGAGCAACGCACTTCCGGTTATTTTCACAAAATAAAACACCCGTTGCCCTTTCTTATACAGAAAACCATAACGATAAAATGTGTGCTTTTATTTTGAAAACGGGAGGCGAACCTACCCTTGATGTAGCTAGCTTGAAACCGCCGTTTTGACCGATCTCGTCCCGTTAACGGAATTTGACCATTCAAAATGCCTCACCGGAGAGTCTTGTCAGCTCTGAGATGAAGATCGGCCCACCGTCTTCGGTACAGAATGATGCTCGCAATCGACTTG
>NW_026081661.1:4072-5796 GCF_006386435.1 Epinephelus moara | reverse complement strand
GGTGTAATTTTCTTAAAGGAAAAACTAATATGCCAAGAGAGTTCATTATGACAGTGGTTGTAATGGGATTCATCAGGAATATGACCAGAGAGAACAGAGGAGAAATGCTGACTGAAGACCTGGGCAATAGCGCAAGAGTCATGGATAATAGTGTTACCATCTCTAATTTGGTTTATATGATGTTTATTATTTGTATTTAATATTGTTTTAATATTGCTCCAAAACCTTTTAGGGTCTTTGAAATGATTAGAGATAGAGTTCCTATAATAATCAGATTTTGCATTGCAGGTTAAGGTCTTGGAGAGATTTCTTAAATGCCTATGGGCCTCCCAATCGGCATTTGACCTGGACATCCTAAAATTCGCCCACGCCTTATCTCTCTGATGAAAAAGACTAATAAGATCACGATTAATCCAAGGTAGGTGTCTTCCTTAAAGACAACACACAAAGAACAAAAACAAAAACAGGCCCAGCAGCCACAACCATCACGAGCCAGGGCACACCAATCAATGGGCCTAAAAAGTGAACAAATCAAAAAGCACTAGGCAATTCCCATGCCAAATGTTCAACAGTCACCAAGCAGGGCCGAGAGAAATAACTAAAAATTAATAATAGTACTAGTAAGACATGAGATAATTTCGGCATAGTGAGTCTGGATATACAGTTGAGAGACCAGCGGTACAGAGGGCAGCGTTGCTGCGTTGTCATAGCAACGGCGGTCGCAACGATGACGTCATCGACATGTGCCAGTGTTTGAAAACATGAGCCATAGACATTTCATACCAATTTGCCGCTTGCTCCACCTGTCTGTCTGTCTGTCTGTCTGTCAACTCCATCTGTCATGAGACAAATATGAAAGAGACGTGCAGTTTATTGTGTTTCACCGGTGACGAGCTGTTATTACGAGTGACTATTACGCACGTCTGCGCGCTCTTTATAACTCAATGTGTGAACCTATGTTGCATAATAAAGATTTGCCCCCTCGTAATTTTTAACCGCCCCCTCAGTAACTTCATCCTGGCGCCGGGCCTGCCTTAACCTCAATCACAGCGGGAGAAGACACAAAATCAATGCATCTCTATTATTGTGCGGGCATAAATTCTCAGAGTTTTGCGGGAGCGGGCGGGAGTGTAACACACGTTGCGGTTGCGGGCGGTAATGGTCAGAAATTCAGCGGGAGCGGGCAGGAGCGGGATGAAGAAAACAGTCCAGCACAGGGCTCTACTCTGACAAACTATTTTATATGAATAAAAGCCTAAGTTGTAGCCTATCTGTGTTTTTACGAGCCAAGTCACCACACACCTTTACTCACTCTCACCAACTGCTGCTGATAAAAAAAAACTCCCACTGACTGCTGCATATTGATTTGATATTAGTGTGCCTATCAAGTGCATTGTTTATCAATACGTCATTAGTGAGCGTCCCGAGCTAACGGCAGGCACCTGCGGTAGCTACATCTGGGAAAATGAAGAGACAGAAGTCGATATCAGATTTTTTTTCAAGTAAACAGAAAAAACAATCATCAATCAATCAATCAATTTTATTTATAAAGCCCAATATCACAAATCACAATTTGCCTCACAGGGCTTTACAGCATACGACATCCCTCTGTCCTTATGACCCTCGCAGCGGATAAGGAAAAACTCCCCAAAAAAAACCCTTTAACGGGGAAAAAAAACGGTAGAAAACACAGGAAGAGCAACTGAGGAGGGATCCCTCTTCCA
>NW_026081661.1:1786-3947 GCF_006386435.1 Epinephelus moara | reverse complement strand
AGAGTGTGTGGCTCAATTTCAGGTGTTTGTGTCACAGCAGCCCAGTGTGGCCACACAGCTAGATACCCAGTTACAAGCGAACCAGAGGATCAACAGAGAGATGCTAATAAAACAACTAACTTCTCTGAGTTTTTTGGCCGGCCAAGGTTTAGCCATAGACGGTAACGACCCACAGTGCAGTAACCTGTATAAGCTGATGCAGCTGAGATCTGAGGACTGTCCTGATATCAAATGGTGGCTCAAGTAGAAGAATGACATGTGTCATGACATTGTTAATGAGATGATCCACCTGACTTCGCTTGATGTTTTACGAAAGGTTTTGTCACCTATTCGAGATGGATATTATGCCATACTCGCGGATGAAACCAGAGACATTGCTAACAAAGAACAGCTTGTTACTGTACTTCGCTGGGTGGATGACACATACGCGGTGCGTGAAGATTTTGTGGGTCTTTTTGATTTGCCGAAAACAGATGCACACACAATTTTCACTGTGCTAAATGACATTTTGAGATGGTGCAATATATTGCCTGAGTTGTGCAGAGGGCAGGCTTACGACGGCGCTGCCAACATGTCAGGTCACTTGAAGGGAGTCGCTGCGAGCTTTAAAGTGCACAATCCTGCAGCTATGTTTGTGCATTGTTTGGCACACTGCCTAAACTTATGCCTCCAAGACGCTGGGAAAAAATGCACAGTGATTCGAGATGCACTGGATATTGTGAATGATGAAACACACCTAATTAAGCAATCCCCCAAACGCAACCATGCATTTCAGTCACTAAAAAACTAAATGAAACCCGACACACAAAACCTGCGAACCCTTTGTCCAACACGATGGACAGTGAGAACTGGCGCTTCAAAGTCAGTTATTGACAACTACTCTGTGCTCGCCATTGCAATGGAAGAGTTTTCAGAAGAATCCCATGATGAATGCGGTCGGAAAGCTGGAGGCATTTTGGCCATGTTTGAAAAATTCAGCACCTATTTCGGTCTGCGCCTCGCTTATCTGGTTTTCTATTCAACCGAACAGCTGTCCAAGACATTACAAGCCACTAACACAATGCTACAAGACGCACAGAGTGCAGTCACCGTAACGCAAGCTTTTATTCAGCGACAGAGGTCAGATGAAGCATTTGACAGCTTCTTCAAGTCAGTGATTGAAGCCTCCAAAGATTTGACAGAAGGCCCACAGTTGCCAAGACAACGCAGACTCCCTAAACGGCTTGGGGGCGGGGATACCGAGCATGCATTTGAGAGCCCATCAGAGTATTACAGAAAACAATACTTTGAGGTGTTGGACTTGCTGAAGAATGAACTGAGTCGTCATTTTGATCAGAGTGACTTCGGGGTTGTGATGGACATGGAAAAGCTGCTTGTCGCAGCGGCCTCTGGCAAACAGGTGACGCTCCCGTCTTCTGTAACGTCCCTATACACAAAGGATTTTGACCTCGACAGTCTGCGTGCACAGTTGAGCATGTTGCCAGACACCATAAAGACATCAGGGATTCAAACTAAGTCTGAAAAAACATCAGTAAGGCTTATAAGTGAAGCAATGAATGCTGTCCCTGTGGCCAAAGAACTACAGTCAGAAGTGCACAAACTGTTGAAACTGTTTTTCACGGTCCCAGTCACTACAGCATTAGCTGAAAGATCTTTCTCAACACTTTGCCGTATCAAAACATACCTGCGTTCAACTATGACACAGAGAAGGCTTAATGACTTGATGTGCAGCCACATACACCGGGATGTTCTGGCACAAGTGGACATGACTGCTGTTGCAAAGGAATTCATCCAGCAAAATGAGCGACGCAGACTGGTCTTCGGGAAGTTCAAGGACCACTAACGTAAGTAAGTTTTTTTTACATAACCTACATGTCATTTTCTGTGGTATGGCTGTTGTGTTGGTTACTTTTCAGTAACTGCGCAGCTGCGCTTGTTTTGTTATTGGGTGTGTGTGTGTGTGCGGGCGGCTCTGCACATCAGTCTGATATGAGTGCTGACTTGTGATGATAATGAATATAATGTTGATTTAGATTCAAGGCAGCAAGATTATATTTGGTTGTGGTTGTGGACTGGATGTACTTTGTTGTTTGCTATAGTTTCATCTGTGCGTTTATGTGTAAATAGGCTTGGCCTGTTGTGTGTGAATGTTAGAGTGGGA
>NW_026081661.1:0-1583 GCF_006386435.1 Epinephelus moara | reverse complement strand
ATAACTACATGTGTGCCGTTTGTAACAAACCAAACCTCGTGAAAATCAGTTGAAAATTCAGTGAGTTATTGTATTTTACTTGTGCATACAGCTCCTTCCTCAATAGAAGTGAATGCACTGTGGAGGCGAAGCGAGACCCATCCAAGATGGCGGCCGGCGAGGACACGCTCAGGCACTCAATGCGGCGTCTATGTATATATGTCTATGACATGAGCAGGAAAAACTTGCAGGAGGCTCGGCATCCAAGCCTAAGTTTCAGGCGTGATGTAGCTTCCTCCGTCTTCATTCTCAGGTTGTCAACTAAGAAGCTCATTACAAGCTCCTCAGTCTTCTGGTAAGTTTCCCCCTTAACTTCAGGCATTCCATGTATTATAACATTATCCCTTATGCTTCTGCACTGTAAATCCAGTATGTCGTTTGCCATCCTGGCGTTATCATCAAGGAGATCATTTGTCAGGCGTTTCAACGTATTTACCTCACACCTGAGGGATGCGTTGTCAGCCTTTAAAGTCTCAATCAAGCAGTTGTTAAACTCGACAGATTGTTTTAGATCTTCAACATCTTTTGCCAACTTATCCAGTAAGTCAAGCTTCTGTAATTGATTCTTAATGGATGTTAAGGACTTTTGAATGTCCTGAAGAGTTGTATCCTCAATATTGCTTGAACCCATCACCGACCTGGTGCGTTTGGGATTGGGTTTCTTGTTGGACATACCGTAGAATAGAATAACTCGTCGATAAAGGCTTCTAGATCCTCAATGGGTTCATCGACAAGTAAATCCAGTTGAGAGCTGCTGATTTAAACACCGATCAGACAAAGTTGTATGGCATAAACGGGAAAGTTTGGTGCATGAGGTAGCTCAGCACTTCATGCTGTCAGCCAATTTCATGGCATATCAGTTTGTAGAGCAAGTTGGTAGAACAGTTTTGAACAGTTTTGAACAGTAAGAACAAGAGGCTGCACTTCAACGTGCAAATCACTCCTTCTCATGGGTGCCTGCGCTTTCCCTGTCCTCGGGGCTGAAACCTGCGCTCTCTTCATCTTCTCTATAAAACACAAAATGGGACAAAAGGGGTGTATTTAGTACTTTATGTGTAGGATAACCAACTCTGGGTATAACAAGTTACAAAGTAACGCGTCAGAGTACTTTGATTACTTTTTGCAGTAACAAGTAACCTAATGTGTTAGTTTGCTGTTTGAGTAATCAAATACTTGAGTAAATTTTCAAACAAGCCATCAGTTACTTTCGTTACTTTCAGAACGCTGGTCCTTCAGCTCCGAAACAGCAACGACTGTCTTTTGGTTCTAATAACGGTGATAACGTTAAACCTATCAGTCTGAAAGAAGTCATGAAGCTTGTGGCTTGCTACGTGGAGAAGAAATGCTGCCATTGTCTACGGTGGAGTCTTAAAAAGGTGGAGGAGAACTCGCTGACAGACAGGTCAGACTCAGGACTTGCATTATGCCTTGTACACACTACACGACTTTTCTGTCCATTCTGTAAGTCACTATGTCACATTACACACTTGTGGAGTTATAAAATCGTGCTATGACTTGGCCGACAGACATGACACACTACACGA
>NW_026081660.1:0-19418 GCF_006386435.1 Epinephelus moara | reverse complement strand
TTTGTGGTTTGAGAGCAAAGATCTGGTCGCAGCTGTGCAAAACTCCACAATACAGTTAGGTCCGAGAAAAACCCGGAGGCAGACCGGGGAGGCAACAACCCCCCCAATATTCGTTATGAATTCTGCCGCAGGTCCGAAGGTTAAAAAATGGTATTCGGGACAGCCCTAGCTAGAGGTTTGGCATGTCACATGACTGGCTCAGGCAGCACTATGGCTATTTAAGATGGCGACTTTCTGTCATGTATCAGAAGTCTGACGAAGAGTCGTGTTGCTCAAACGTCACTCTGCATTAAAATCCTTCTAAACGGGAGCCACTTGGTGTGCTGACTTATTTGTTTTTTACTTTGCCAGAAGGAGAAACACACTTACTAAGACTTGGATATCAACAGGATTTTGGATATGCGCAAATATCACAATGCTGACCTTTTCAAGAAGGTGGTTAAAGGAGTGAAATAGAGAGGCTGAGCTCACACAATCCAACAAATCCACCACTTCTGAAAACTTCCTGTGTTGATGCAAAGAAGCAAGAAGTCAAACCATTCCAGCTGTTCCACTTTTCCACATATTTGCGTGATAAACGACATGTTCGGGCACATTAATTGGAGTGTGCATGGCTGCATGTAAACAGGAGTATCTGTGGAATATTAATCATCATTAGTCATGTAAACAACATAACAGGAAAATTGTCAGGGCAAAAAAACAGAATATTTTGTCCATGTAAATATATTCATCGACATCTCCCTCATACAAATGCTGATTCTGTGGTACTTGTTAGGGTGGGACAAATCACCCCGTTATCGTTCTTATCAGTACAGAGTTTGGTGAAAGAGCTCCACCCAAATTACATTAGACTAGAGGTCTAATTAGATTCACTGCAAACATCTGTGGGTGTGCGGAGCCTTTAATTTGGAAGTAACTATCAGTGTTGGGTAGTAATTACTTTTTTCAGTAACAAGAGGTGTAGGGTATTATAATTTCAAATTCAGTAAGTAACACTGTTACATCTGCCTTATTGGGACTTTTGGAGGGTTGATATCTATTTGGTCCCTGTGTGACCTGTCAACTGATTTTTTTTGTTAAAACACCTTGTCTGATGTCAGAGTGTAGATAATTATGCTGCTGAGCGATTAATAAAGTCATGTAGTTGATGACTTTATCAATTGGTAATCATTAACAGCTGCTAAATAAATGGAATTAATTATAAAAGATTCAGTATTTGCATCTGAAATCCAGTGAGAAAAGTACGTATATTCACCCAAGTACTGTTTGGCCTACTTGAGTACAAATTTGAACATATTTCCATTTCATATGATTTTATACTTCTTCCTCACCACATTTCAGAGGGAAATATTGAAAGTGACTTCACTTTATCTCACTGCTTTTGTTACTAGTTGCTAACATGTGAAAAACTATTAAAATATGCTGCACTGTAAAAGATTGAACTCCCCAATAATTCATAACATGTAAGCTTGGATGATTAGCTAGGATAAGCCGAGGCTTCATCCTCTTTGATGAGCATAAACTTGCTTTGGTTTGTCACTGCTTGGAAAGTAATAGTTTATTATTGTTTTTAGTATTTCTTCTTGTATGTTTTTAAGTTGTATGAGTGCCATACTTTCTAGTTTGTTTTTTGTACTGACATACCCAAGACAAACTTTTTGTTGATCCAAGTAGGCACAGTCTCACAGCAGCTGTATGAGTTGGAAAATGACCAAAAAAAACAACTAAACTGATTAGTCAGTAGTAAAAACAAAATAACCGGCAACTGTTTTGACAGCTAATCAGTCGTTTAAGTAATTTTCATGCAAATATGCAAAACCCTTTCATGGTTTTAGCGTCTCTAATGTGAGGATTTGCTGCTTTGGCTTGTCTTAGGTTGCAGTAAACTGAACAGTTTTAAAGTTTGGACTGTTGAATGGAAAAAAACAAGACTTTTGAAGATGTTACTTTGAGCTCTCTTCAAAGTGTGGAGGATTTAGGCAGTTGTACTGGCAGAAATGAAATATATAATAAGTGTGTTTTCTTTAATGTATAATCACCTGGAATAAGAATTGTTGTGTTTTCATTACCTTAGAATGAGCCGGTATTCTACCTAGGGAGCAGGTCTTTGTCTACCAAGACTGCACTGTTGCACTGCCATGTTTCTACACTAACCCAGAACGGACAAACCAAACACTGGCTCTACATACGGCCATTTGCATTTTTGCGTCGGCCACAGTAGTAAACTGCGCATTCGCGACAAGCAGCGTTGTAAAAACACCAATTTTTTAATGCAAAACTGCTTCATTACAAGCAGCGTTGTAAAAACACCAATTTTTTAATGCAAAACTGCTTCATTCTGTGTTCTTACCAGTCTTAATCACTGGGTCGCTTTGAGTTGGAGAGCAAGACACCTCTGGATAATTCAGCTCCCGCTAAAAACTTAATGAGTGTCTGGATTTTAAGTTATCAGAGGAAAACGATGAGCACAGATTAGCAGGTGGTGGGCTAGCGGGCTTTCTTCAACATGCCAAACAGTAAAGGAGAAACACAGATTTTTAATATGCAAGTGCTTTGTTCAGTGTTTTTATTGGTTTAAATCACCAGGTATGTTTGTTTTAGAGAGGAGGAGACCTCTGTGGATAATTCAGCTCCTGGTAAAAATCTCCTGAGCAATGAAAAATGAACCCTAAGCGGGAGAAATTTCAGCTGGTTGCAATCTGCAATCCTCACCACTAGATGGCACTAAATCCCCCTAAATCTTATACACTATATTGTGATAAGACCGTCTAATTTCTCTGTACATTATCATTATCTCCAGCCAATAATATCACAATATTTCAGGGTATTTTTGTGATAGCGGTATTGACAGTATGACAAATTAATAAAAAATAAATTTTATTAATTCAAGAACATAGAATTACAACAAAATAAGTGATACAGTTTAAAGAGACGCTAAAAGAGTCTGAGAAGTCCGGGGCTGTTCATAAAACATTCGGAGAGTCAGTAATAATGTTGCTTTCAGCCATGCTTGTTGTTGCCGTGGGCAATAGTATGACGTCAATATGTCAACAAGTCCAAATATTTTAAGTATCACTACATGAATTTTTCATGTCATATTAGAAATTGCACCGGTATTATCATGAACAAGATGATATGGCACACCCTTAGCTCCAGCCCCCTGAAAGATATTAAAGATAAGATAGAAAGAGTACAGCTCTGTACAGTACTTGAGTAAGTGACCTAAGTTACTTTCCACCATTGGAGAAAGAAAATCCTCTGACATGTTGGCAACTGGGAATGCTGAACACACAAATGCATGCAGTGAGAAACAGCAGAGTGGGAGGGCAGCGACATTCAAAAATAATTAGATATGGTACTGGGTACTGACGCAAAAAGAAAAGCTTTTGGGAGGCAAAACAAAAGAGATGTGCTTCTGCACGTGTTTTATTTTATATATAATTATACTACATTTATTACTTTTTCCACTTGTACTTTCTCATATCCCTTTTTTCTGTAAACCTATCTAATCTATTCAACACAGTAAATTACAGGATCCTGGAACAACACTGGAAGAACGTACTTCATTCAGAGGAGTGAAAAACAAAGTCGATCCCCGTTGTCTCTGATGTTTATATCAGTTTGACAGTGAACGTGTCGTGCGGGGGACCAGCTGCTTCTTTGATGTGATGTTTTTTGGATTGTGATATTCCAGCCTCATTTATGAAGGCCACACTTCTTACATATTTTACATCACACCAGAGGCTTTTCAGGCCATTGAGATTCTCCCAAATCCCTTGCTTTCCTGTTCCCACTGATTACTGTCTGTGGCAGCACACAGACTAATACGCTCCAATTACCAGCTGTCCAATTAACCCATATCTGTTCGCTGCTTCTTGTTGTTGTGGTGAAACCATTTTCGTTACATGAATGGAATTTGTGTCGGCGATGCTGGATGCAGAATGTAGGACAGATAAATAAAAGGATGGGGGGGCTGTGATGGTGAAGACTTGTGTTGGGGAGGGAGGCTGAACATCCACTGCAGAGGATTGTACCGGAGCTTCAGATTTTCTGGCTTCTGAAAACAGTGTTTATTTTGTGGCGAGATAACCTCATGTATCTAGCAGAAATTACACATTTTTTTCGTAGCTCTGCATCTCCCAGACACCGGGGTTGTCTCGATAGGTTGTTCTCTGTGGTTCACTGTCTGCTGTCGTTTGTTTGTCATGTTTTTCCCCACAGCTCTGTGTAGTCCTGCGCTTTTTGAGAATGTGCCAAGCACAGCTGAGTGACAGTAGTGATAACATGCAGAGTGAATGTTAAGCTTCCTCTTAGTCACATGGAGAGCTCGCACACACACAAACATGCACGCACACACACAGAGCGAGAGTCAAATCCTAAACCTGCATCTTTGATGTGCCCACTGGCACTAATGAGATTTGTCATCTTTTGCGACAGAATAACAGTCCTTGTTCAGTGTTTGCGTGTATCCCCACACGCCCTCACACACACGCACTCACTGGAGGTAAAAGTACATGCTCCCTGGCTGCAGCCTGTAGCTCATTTGATGACTTCCTATCAGTGATTCACTCTTTTCAAATATGAATTTCCCTCGTGGCCACAGAGCAAACGATGTCGCAGGACAAAGACGAGGGCAGCCTTGATTTTCAGTCGAAGGGATAGATGGTGATGTGAAGACAGAAAGGTACAGGTACGTGCACACTGTGTGTTATCGATTTAAGTGATATATTAATGTTTCCCTCAGGCTCCTGTCCATGTTGATGATATCTGTGATTGGTGAGCCAACGGGAAATTAAACCAGGGAGGTAACACCTCATAGCCTCAGCAGCACTTCAAGGTTGAGACAACTCAAAGGGCCCTCGGCCACAGAAATAACATTTCCACTCTGACGTGCTTTTTTTTTTTGTCACTCCTCTTTGGAAACTCTACTGTCTGGAGACCCCAGCGCTTAATAGGTTTTCATTTCTCCTCACCTTGGCTGTCTGGCTACTGGTTATTGGCCACAGTGAGTTCATGCCTGCGATCCTTCAAAAGGTTTTTCAGCTGTGTGATTGATTTAACTGTGAAAGGCCATGAAGGGCAATCGCCCTTTTGGCCTCATCATCGCCTGCGCACCCACACTGATGGAGCTCCAGAAAAGAGTCTCAGTGTTTGTTATTTGAATTTGAAATGAGGGCAGAAGTGAGGCATGACACACTGAAAGACTAAAGCATCCAGAGCGAGCAGACACTTGTCGGGGGTGAGTGTGAGCGTTTAAAAACCGGCTTGTAGAGAGAGAGGGAGATGTAGCGATGGAGAGTGGCGTCAGAGTAGCTTTGTAGCATTAGTAGCAGGGACAGAATCTGGCAACTGTAGATGTGCTACTTGGCTCTGGCCTCCTTACATAACATAAAAAGCAGGAGGAGAGTAGCCAGAGGCATGCGAGCACGGCTGATGAACTGCCGGGCACGGAGAGCTCCTCTGATACCTGGACGCACCAAAGCAGAGGTCTAAAAATAAGCAGGAGATGAGAACAATGTGGTGACAGAGAGAGTGAGTGGGAGTACAATGGGTGAACCTTTTTTTTCCCTATCTCTGTAAAGTGTGCTCAGGGGCGAAGAGACACCCTTTTGTGCGGCTTTGATAGTAGCTGGAAATAATCTCCAGTTGACTCATCGTGCTGATTTTAGTTTGTCGCGGCGCCCCACTGCAACGCCTCCTATTGTACCTTTAGTGATTGCATAGCTCTTGATTTATAGGTGGACGTCCCATCTTTTTCTCCTCTATAATCCCCGACACTCTCCTCGCTTCCTGACATTTGCGATGATTTTTTTGTGAGCTCGCAGCAGTCAGCTTAACTCCACTGGCCCACCATCCTAATCTGCTCTCCTGGCCTGAGCACTAACAAGCTTAAGGCAAAACGGAGCAGTGGTCAGCAAGAAAAATCAGCCCGTCACGGATATTTTCACCCTGCAGTTGACCACTGGTGCTGTAATGTGTGTGTGTGTGTGTGTGTGTGTGTGTGTGTGTGTGTGTGTGGTATGCAAATGAGAAGGCATTGTGTGTGTATGAATACTTTTCCAATTGCAGACAAGACGTGCTGCATATAAATACAGCTATATATACATATCATCTGCAGCAGTGCATTGTGTAAGTTATGAGAAGAACATCAGAGGCCGAAGCGAGAACATGATCTCCCAGCTCACTTAAAGTAATTTAAAAAATCCAATTTCTGAAATGTACACTTACTGATAACATTTTCTTTTTTCCACTTCTGCAAAGCCGCAGCATGGAAAATATCTCCTTTTGTGTTCATCTAATTGGTTTTTTACTGTATCGTTCGTGGTTCGTTCGCTTGTATCATGTGCAGTGATTTGGATTCCTCTTGTCTGAGCTGTTAAGACCGGCTGGAAACCGCAGTAAAGAGAAACATAACCCCAGAGCTTTCTAATCCACCCACTATCCTCTGCTCTGCCTCGATCTGCATACGATGTGGGAGGCTATTGTGTGAACTCACTGATCTGATGCCACATGAAATATGGGCAACACACACACCTCACACACATTACCACTTCTCATTTAAAGGTACTGTTTGTAACTTTTTACATCTATTTCTCATTATTTTATTACCAATGGGTGAACAGATTGTACTGCAATTTAAAAAGTGAGACCTCAACTGACTTTCTCGGTTTCCTATACAACCTGCTGACTGACTTCTATGTAAAGGACGCAGACTGTATTTTTAACGAAAAATCCAAACGATGTGTTGATCCTTAACCAAGAAATCCCCTTCTGGCACAAACCCCTCAAAGCAAACAAGGCAGACAACGTGCTGCATCTCTCTTCAGCTAAGCTACAGCACTACATTGTGCAACATTAACATTAGCTAATGGGGTCTGCAAATGTCAACAAATGACCTGCGCCCACCACAACACAGAGTCCACACATGTTGTTTCTGTTATATATATTTTGCAGCGGCAACCAAGAGACAGACCTTCACTTACAGCTGGCTGGTACCGTTTAGCTGTTCCAGTCAATGACTGATGGTCCATCTCCGGATGCGCTAGCTAAATCTTGTCTCATTTGTGGTGTGGTAAACAGTAAATTCATCAAATTCAGTGCCCCATATCCTATTTGCAATGCTCCCCAGTGCTGGGAAAAATCCTAGAGGAAACAATGATGTGAAATATATTGTTATATTGTGGTTTTAGCCAACTAATGTTAGCTTAGCAGTCCCTCCAGAATTTCACGGGCTGTTTCTGCGATTGTTGCGGCCTGAAAGTCCCTGATTTCACATCAGCTTTTCTTAAAAAATTGCAATGAATTTATATTTATAGGTGTTTTCTGCAATAAAATCGCAGCGTGAAATCAAAATTGCAAAAATAGTTGTAATGCTGTCTCGGATTCAGTGTGTATTGTTATGAGCATTCAGAATTAGAATCTGTTTGTGATGGTGGGGGGAGTGGGGCAGCAACAGTTGATCGCCGCCTTATGTTGAACGCTGCACTGAAGGGTTGTCTCTGGGAAAGGCTCTCCTCCTACTCTCTCACAACTCTCATGTTGTGCTGTGTTAGCACGAACTAACACAGCACAACATGATCTCATCACTACTAGCCATTTTTTGCCGCTTGGGCCGAAGCCCTGCAGCAGCAGTGAACTTTTCACATCAAGCCGTTAATCTCACACAGACAGCAGAATGGCTCAACTGTCGTTAAACCTGTAAATTACCATTAGGTAACGTTAGCTGTGTGTTGCTAACAGTTAGCCCTGTCACTGTGTGTGGGAGACCTCAGTCGAAGAGCTCCGGTCCTGCAGCAGCAGTCTCATGATAAACAGAGAAAGAGACAGGTGCTGAGCAAATCAATACGCTGCGTGCAGCTCCACGATAAAATGAGGTTTGACCTGTTAGTCACATTTGCGGTAGAGTTGCATTGGTTGTACAAAATTGCAAGGTCTCACAGAAATCATGGTGATTGGCTGAATTTGTGTTAATTGTTGTGATCGCAACATGGCGAAATCCTGGAGGGACTGGCTAACGTTGGCTTGCTTTGTATTGCAAACAAATACTGGCTATCAAATCTAGCAAAATACTGTATTGAGTGGGTACATCAGCTAATTCATCCAGACTCCAGGGGCTGGCTTACAAATTAATTTATCAGCTATGAAACAACTAACCACCATGCACCATAGCTTGACAGCCAAAACCTCAGCCAAGGTTAGCCAGCTAGCTGTAACGCCTCGTTTCCACTTACCTATGTGACTGGTGTCCTTAGATCCATAAATATAGGGATGATGCCTCTAGTGTCCAACACAAGGAAGTGCATTTCTGTACGGATGGATAGAAACCTGATAGAAACTACCTGTAACCATGGGGGAGAGGGTAATTTTGTCCGTTTTTCACCATCCAGTAGTTTGGAAAATGCGTTTGGAACATGACTGGGACAAAAACAGGACCAATGTTGCATGACAACAGATACATAAAGATGCTGACCTGCCAGCTACGTGGCATATTTTGTGAAATACTTCATTAAAACAGTCTGACTGCATATAATGTATAACCATATTTTAGTAGAATAACATTACTCAGATTAACAATGTGTTCACACTAGATAAGTTCTTTTTAGTCATACAAACTCACTTGACGATCAATAGGCAACTGAATTGAAGGAATAGCCTGTTTGCTAGTTAGCAGCCTGTTAGCTAAGCTGGCACACTGTCTCTCCGAAATCCACAGCAGAAGTTACATTTTTTAACGTACTCAAGGCAAATTCCAGACCAAAATATTTTTGCGGGCCCATCGGATATCACACAGATTCCCATAGAAATGAATGGATTTCCGGTTGACTTGTCTCCATACACATACGTAAGTGGAAACAAGGCGTAAAGCTACACTGCATGGATCTGGATCTGCTGTCAGTTGCTTTGTAATGTCAGCTGTTGAAGTAATTTGCGTGCAGCAAGCTACTTATGATCATGGAGCCAATGGTGCAAGATACTAACATTATTCTAAATATGATTGTAATTGATTTTCCAGTGTTCTGTCATCATGATGACGGTCAGTCTTGTGTTTGTCACTGTTGTGGCCGATGCAGATGCTTGATTGTGTCTACAGAGTAAACAGACTGCAGTTCATTTAACAGTTTCAGAAAGAGATGTGACTAGAAACAAGTCTTTTCTTAAAGTTAACTTACAAAACCTTTTGATAAGGATACCAGAAGTGTAATCAAGGCCCCATTAAAGTTGATTTTTGCACGACTGACAATATGTTTTTAGTGCCTGCAGTTCATTGTTCTCTGGGTGGATCTGCACTAAAATGTTGTCTAACAAACAAGAAATAAAAAGCTTTTTGTTGTTATTGCATATGTGAAGCAAATGTAGCCAGAGGCTGAAGATACTCTGAGAATGTTGATGTATTGTAATACACTTCGGGGACGATATTTCTGCCAGCTTTTATTTTGATGCAGCATGTTTTTCTCAATAAGCTAAATGTGATAGAAAGCTCAGAGGAGTCTTTATGAACAATGGTTGCCTCGAGCTGCGTGCAAACTCTGCATTAATGTCTGATTTTGCATGTGCATTTATATCTCACGCTTGACCTCGCCGATTAGTATGAGCCACGGAAAATGCTGAGAGGGAAGTCCAAAGTTGTGACAAAAATACTGCAACTTCCCCAGTTTTTTTCCTCCTTGCTAAGCACTCAGACGATTTGTAACTTACTGCTCAATATCACTATGACCAAGCTCCCATAATCCCCTCTGACATGATCCACAGGCTGCATATTTTACATCCAAGTTGAAGTTATTTTTGTCTCGGTTAAGAGGTTGCAGAGTGTGACATCACATCACATCTGCAGCTGATTCTCTAAAAAGAGGAAACGCAGATTCACAAGCCTGAAAGGACGCAGGATTTTCCTCCACAATCATCCTCATTTAGCTCATGAGTTTTCACCGTGATCATTTAGAATTTTCTGCAGCGAAGGATCCATATAGTTTTGTTGGCTTATCCTTCCTCCTGCTGGCATTAAGCAGTTTAAAGTCTCTCACTCTTTGGGTGTTTTTGTAGTAAAGGTGGAAATGAGCTGCAGCAGAGCGGGGCTCAGTAATCCTGCCCTCTGTGCCTTCCCGCCACACACTCCTTATTTACTCCTGACAGCTTCAAATTGAAACTGTGATCACATTTTCCACACTGTTCCTCAGCCACACTCACTTTTAGAGTCGACCAGCCTTACACAGAGGAGTGAGTTTTTTTTCCTCCTCTTGTTTCTCTCCCTGTCTCTCCCTCCTGATATCTCTCTTCCTCCCCATCTCCCTGCAGTCCAAGCTTGCCCGCTTCCTTCAGGGATTCATCAATAGCAGAGCCTGGCATCGTTTTTGTTTTCTGCGAGTCTTCCAGCCTCGCTCTCTCTCTGTGTCTCTCTCTCAGGACTGGACAGTCCATTTGTTAAGACTGGAGAAAAAAAGAGGACAGAGAGGAGTTGAGATTGGATTAGGAGAACAGAGAAAGGGAAGAGGTGGATTAATCAAGGCCAGTGTGTTTCTCTGGGTGACAGCTACAGACAGTTCTGTCATTACTGTCTGATAAGATGGGAGCAAAGGCTCCTGCCTGGCGAGAAAATATAGGCTGTTTGTCTGAACCCTCTTCTCTGCTCTTGTCTGTACTTCAGCGATGTAGATTTATCTGAGGATTGCCTCCAGGAAGAAGCACATGCAGGTTTTTGTATAAAGCTTGACTAAAATTTACACATAGACTCTCAGTTAAATCTTCTACAGGGTGCAGACGTGTTACCTTTTGGCAAAAAACTTCACAATTTGAATCCAAAATAGGTTATTCATGTGATTTATGTAGAGCTATTGAGTTAGATATTAGCAATTAGCAGGTGGGCTGCGAGGACAGAGTCAGGGGAAATTAAATGAGGTCAGTAGTTTTGGACTGCCCGCATGCCTTAATCTCTTACAGCAGTATTATGATAACCTTAATTGGCTTATATGACAATATGTCAAGCTTGGTTCTGTTAATCAGCCTGACAATGTTGAGTTGTTTTGATTAAGCAGATGCTAGCCATCTCAATTTGGATGTAACATTAGCTTGACGTAATGTCTATGCAGCCTAACATCAGCTAGCATACTTGTTATTCCAAATTCCACTTCAGTCAGGAGACACAGAGGAATGACGTAAAGATAATATTTAATACAGAATATGAGTGTACAGATTAACAGATTATTTGTGCTGAATCTGATTAAGATTTAACAGAGGTCTTGGGAGATATTTTTGTGACATCTGAGCAGCAGCAAGAAAAATCCAAACATATAGTCCAGACACTGGTGGTGGCTGCTGATTCTGAGGCTGCTGACTGCTGAGGCGGATGAGGCTGATAAATCCGTAAAGACTAGGTGGTGATGGGGAGGTGGAGGGCACGCACGACAGCAGCAAGAAAGAACTACGGCAGAGAAAGAATCATATTTAACATGAGGAGCAGTGAGATGATAGGCTGACAGAGAAGGTGTGTCACTGTGCTATTGGGTGATTGTGAATCAGCTGATGATCATTTGACCTACCTGGACAATGACACCAAGAGATAGTGAGTGAGCATGAGTGCAAAAAGTGAATGGCAGGGTGAGAAAGAAAACTTACAGCCTGAGCATGAAAAGTATGGTCTACTTGACTGAACTTATCTAGAGCCTCATTTGTAAAACGTTACCGATGTTAGCATCCAGAGACTACTCGATTGACATCACCAACATTACCATTTTGTTGATGAGTAAAAAAAAAAAGTTGAGCTCATGGATGTATAAAGAGAGTCGGACACAAGGTTGAGGACGGAGCCCTGTTCATTCCTATGAGAATTGCTCAGTGGCGCATGAAGCCAAACAAGTTCAACTTCCTGTGTGTAAAATAATCTTCCACAGCATTGGGCTCATAGAGTAAACGCACTAGAGACTTTGCTGACCAAGTGGCTAACTTCTGCCAGCTGCCTCCGATTTGGCCCTCTGTTAACTTGAATGGGGATAAAATGATTTAATCAAGTGGCTCTTGTAGAGTTTAGAATGGTTATTGAACCGGATTGCTCGAATACAGATAGTTAAACAAGTGATTTTACAGGTATTTTGATGCTCCAAAAAATGTATTCACTGATTTACAGATGTCTCTTTTACAATTTAAGTCTATGGGGAAAAGTTTTTAGGGCCCAATGGCATCACGTGATGGACCTGGAAGTTGAAATTACAGTTTGGCCACTATGTCAAATTGGCTTTGAAGTCTGACACACTTTCTGAGGGCCTGTTCAAGCTCTACGGTCAAAAAGGCCAACTACTCCATGTTAATGTTAGCCAGTGATGTGTCCATTTTCTTTATGCTAAGATTCTATTAGCAAAGCTAAAGCTGTCATTGCTAGGGCTGTCTCTGACTAAGAATTTTCCTAGTCGCCTAATAGTTGTCATTTAGGGCCATTAGTCGTCTAGTCGCCCACATGTTTACAATATTAATTTACTTATTGAATTATATATTTTGGGCGGGGCAACACAATGGTTTGAGTTGAAGGTGTGAGAAAGAATAGTATCAGTAACATTGTTAACACTGTGCTACATTACAGAGAAATACAAAACTGTACTAATGAACCTTCATTAATATAGGCCTATATTTTATCTACAAGTGCACGTCACACACTGAGCGAGCCACCTGTTAATGACGCTGTGGGCTAATGGGCATGTAGCTACTTCCATGTTTCAGATGATACGTCATGTTTGTAGTCGACCAATGAAGATGAGTTTACATATCACCTTGGGTTCGTCCTTCACCTTCTCAAAATGATCCCACACTTTGGATTTCCTGCCCAATTTACTAGCCTGTGGAATAACCGCAGGTGCCAGCCCCGTAAATTAGGGGCCGTACACATGCTGAAGTCGGGTGCTGGGCGCTACTCTTGTGCCTTTTTTGTTCGAGCTTTCAAGAGCGCATCGGCAGGTTGCGTCTTAACAAGCATCGTACAGCCTATTTACCTGAAATCCTGGGCACAGAGCTGATCTTCTTCCAGGCGCTGTTTATAAGTGTGTAGGCCTATCGTCCGTGGGACAGATGTAAAGCTCTGGGTAGCCCTGCACTAACATGATCAACCTTTCCATATTTATCAGACTGAATATTTACTATCTGTAAATATTGTATCTGTATATTGTATTCTATCTGTCGGCTGTGATTGGTTTGTAACGAGACTCCTGTCTGACTGCTGAGCGTGGCCTCTTCCTGTGTCTGTCCTTTCAAATTAAATTCCCACATGGTCCAGTTATTTAGAGTTTGAATTATTCTGACGAGGCGCAGCTCCTGATAGAGTTTCTTTTTTTTTTTGGCGTTTTTTGTTCTGCGACAAAGCGACCAATGAAATCTTTCCAACTAATGACCTGTCCGGTCGACTAGTGTTTGGTTGACTATTAGGGGGCAGCCCTAGTCATTACCTTGACATGATTCAACAGTTTGCTTTTGGGTTTGTTTTGGAACATGACTCTAATTCATGAGACAACTGTGTAGACGTTTAGCTAAAATAGACCTACGTTACTTAAGATGCATTTAAATGGCAGCCTAATTATGTCCCTTGAGAAGAGACACATGCCAAGCTCACTGAAAACAGGAGAGGCTGGATTGAAATTACCTTGTGACATTTTTTCTTTTAGTTGTGGTGGCTGTGAAATCAATTTGTAAACGCCCCATCTAAGCCCTGTATTTTAATTTACCAAACAGCAGCAAAAAAACATACATTTTTAGTTACCCCCTTTTTATTAGCTACTAGCTACCCACCCAGTTTTGTCACCTCTTTTCCCCCTGATGCATTTGCATCTTTGTTTTAAATTTGATTCAGTTAGTTTTACTGGCACGGCCGCGCATAATTCAACTTGTAGACACCAGTGTTGACACTGAGAGTGGATGATACATTAAATCTATAGACTGGAACAGATGGCTCTGTCTGAACATGAACACACACACACACACACACACACACACACACACACATACACAGCGACACACAAAGGGCACCAGCATCTAAATCCAAAAATGAGCTCAAAAGTAATCAATATCCTCTCTCTCTTGTTTACCCACTGAATAACAGATTGTCTCAGTACACTCCAAAACACATACTCAAGCTTAAACTCACACACACACAAATGTCGCTGGTGTCTATTCACATCCTCACTCCTGGAGAGATGACAGAGAGCTCACCTATAGCCTGCAGCCAGAGCATATACACAGGGTGGCCGTGACAGCCAGGCACTTTGTTTGAGTGCTGGCTCGGTGCCCAGAATTGCTCTACCATGATGTTGTGGGCAGCAGATCGAGCGCTTGGCTGGACTTCACATTGCTCATTAGCCGCCCCAGTGGCACACAGGCCAGCAAACAGAGATGAACATGGGAACCAATGCTCAGGCCCAAATGGACCGCAAGAGTCCTCTTCTGCAAATTTGCTCACACATCGTTATTGCTCACCATAATCGGCGGATCCATAGAATACAAATGAAATAGGACAAAAATAGAAAGAGAAATGTTTCCAAAGGATTAGATGAGGAATGCAAAATAAGCTATTAGTACTATTAGGTATAAATAGCGGATAGGGGAGGCAGATTGGACGGAAACTAGTCCAAGTCTCACATCCAAACTGGAAACGACGCTGTTTGTGAGCAAGAATTCAACTTCTTAATTTTTAACTATTAAAAGGAGAAACTGACTTGACTTCACATCAATATCTCTCGACTGCAGCTAGGATGGACACAGATGTTGCATCCCTAATAGCATACTTTTCCTTTCAGTATGTGCTGCAGCCAGGGCCACCCATAAGGAGGAAAAAAGGGGAAAGCTTTCTGGGGCCCAGCCACTAGCAAAATTGCAAATCCTAGGATAGTGAAGGAATGACCTGCCCTACTCTCCCTATGGCTTGTACTAGTTGCCTTCATTGGTTGGATTGGTTAGATTTAGGGTAAGAATGTCAGGGTAAACCAGTCAGAGGCAGAGTAAAGGCCTTTTCATCCATCATCTGAAAAAAAAATTTGTTACGCACAGAAACCTTGCACACTGATTCTGATGCGTTTTATTGTTCTTGTGACAAAATCATAAGACACATTTCCTCCTTTGCCTCTCTCCACTCCACCTCCCTCCCTGTCTTTCATTTGGCACCTCAGCTGCATGAAGGGGTGGAGCTGTCCTCCACATCCTCCTCCTCCTCATCATCATCCACCTGAATATTCCGATCTGACCTGTTGAAGGTCTCCATCTTGTCGCAGCTGTGTCCCGCTGCCAAGTTTTCTTCACTGATTCTTCTCATCCGTTTCTGACGGATAAAGTAAATCAGAAAACAGTAAATCGAACCTGTTCTGAAATTTTTTATGACGGACGAAAGTTTTGGACTCAGTGTGCAAACGTGATTGGTGCAATGTGAGGTTGTATTTATGTTTAGACGTGCGACCATTTCGGAGGAAAAAATTTGACTCAGTGTTCTTTGCCTTAAGGCAGAGGAAGGCGGGCCACTCCTTTGCGATCCTAGGATTCGCAAATTCACCAGCCACTAGTGGGGGGCCAGCAAGCCAGCAATTATGATGTTTATCCTTAAGATAAGCACATATTATTTTGAGCCAAAATATTCACAATTTCTTATTAAAACAACAAAAATAAACATTGTATTTATTGTTGCTGTAGTAAAATGTAGCATGTTTCATACTGAAAACGCCCTCTCCTGAAAATGAAGTCTTTTTTTTTTCTTTTGGTATCTAGCTGTTGCAAAAAAAATGTGGGGAACTGACCATATGATCAGGCATGCATTGATATGAATAAGAGGTTTCTCTCGACCTTTTCAGGTGCGCAGCCATTTCTGTGGGCGGGCCTGTCTGCTGCTGCCTTTACAAAGTACATACTGTTGCGTGGAGGGAGGATACAATTGGGATATACTACTTGGTCATAACATTGTGCCTTGAACACCCTCTGGCGAATTTAGCTGTCGCAGTCTGTGGCACAAAATTTGAAGTTAAAAGAAAAAGTGTTTGACTTGGAAGACAGCAAATCGTTACCATTTACTGTTACCTTGGAAATACAACAAACTATTTGCCTACCTTGCCAGAGACGTAGGTCAATCCAGAGTGGCCCATTGTTACTTTGTGATGTTTGTAGTTTTAAGTTCTAACTGCATACTGTAGATTGTTTTTGATTGATTGATTGATTGATTGATTGATTGATTGATTGATTATAGTCATTATGGCTTCTGTCAGCTGTCAGTTAGCTGTTAAGAGCTGTCATCTGTCTGCGGCTCAGTCAACATGATGAGTCTCCCGCTGTGCAGAGGATTGTGGGTCAGAATAGTCAGAAAATCATGCTGGCTTGCATCCTGCAAAATGTGACCAGATGCAGGAGAACATTCTGGTGTTTCTTTGGCATACTGTGTTTGAAATACTATGTATTGGAGCATACTAAATGTTCTGGCATGATAAATAGTATGATAGTTTGGGTATTAGAACACACCACAAATGGCGAGTGTAATTATAGAGTGTGTATCTAAGTGAAGAGGTGGAGTGTAAATCTCAGTGGAAGGACCGTATGTCTCGTGCTGATGCAAATAGCACAATAGATGAATTTGCGGAGCATCTCAGCTTCTCTTAATTAAAAAAAAGCCAGATGTACTGGAAGCAAAATGAGCATGTGGAAAAAGATGAGTCTGTAACTAACACTTGATTTGCCATTATTGTCAACGGCTGTTTTCTTTTGTCAACTTTAACGTTCAGTCACTGCAGGCAGCCAGAAAGAAAGACTGCGCTGCTTAAAGTCCCGTGCAGCAGAATGTCAAGCTTGTTGCCTTAATAATGAGAGAGGCTTGTGTTGCCATGGGCAAAATAACCATTGTGTCATGCTCACACTGCAAATGTGCATGTCAAATAAAGAACGAAGCAATTAAAGGCGACTCCCGGTGACTATACCTCATTTAAAGCAAATAAGCATTTCCCCTGGGTACACGCAACATGCCATCCTCTCTATATGCAGCCGTGCGCTGTGGATCCAGGAAACCTGTGAGATTAAAATGAATGCTCTACCCTTTCTGATTTGATATGATCCATGATTCCATGTGGCTTGGAAATAAGCATCCAGCTGTGCATTGTCGGTGAGGTGTGTCAGAAGTCAGCATGATGCAGATCAAGCATCCTGTTTGTTTACAGTCGTAGCTGTGCAATAATCGGAGCCATTTTTGAAACACAAATGCCATGGCTGTCTGCTCAGACTTGTTTGTGTGTGTGTTAAAGAGAGACACAAGGATGATGATGACCTGGAGCTGCCAGTCTGTTACAGCACTGAACAAATAGTTTTTGACGTGGCATTGTATAATTGAATATAATTTGGTTTGTTCTTTACCCGGGCTGTTTATTCTGTTGCTTCCATGGTTTTAGTTAACTGTGTGTTGCTTCCTCCTCCTCCCTCCTCCTCCTCCTCCTCCTCCTCCTTTGCAGGCGCTCTCCTCACTCACTTTATTTCTGCCAACCTCAGCTTCATTGAGGCACAAATCCGTGACCGATTTCCACCTGCACCTTCATTTGCTGCCTCAGCTCGTTCAAGGCTAAAAGCTTTATATGATGGATAATCTCAGCTGTTGTGTATTATCCTTGAGGTGCGCCCGTGTTTTGTGTACTTTCATTTATGTCTTCCACAACAATACAACCTGTCATTGGTGTTTTGTTTCTCCTCAGTGTGATAACAACTTCTCGGCTCATTGCGCTGACACTACAGTATATCCTTCCCTCGCTGTCTCTTAACATACATACACCCATCCCTACATTTGGCTTAAAATTAAACATTCATTTAACTTAACTATGCCTGTGTTATAAATAATTGCTGTGATTTAATTAGCTAACCTAGCAGGGGAATTTAATCTCTTCTACAGAGTTCAGTTCAGTCCTGAAGCTTTGACTTAATTACTGAATCCATACGCAGCCTGAGCCAGTCATATACTATGTGCAGCATTCACACCTGCTATATTCTTATCGCCAGGCGGTAATCAATTATTTAACATCTAATTGAAGCTGCCTGCGTGGCTCTGGATCTGTCGAGCTCAGCCCAACGTCCCGCTGTCAGCTATACAGACTTATGCAGGGGGGAAAAAATCAAATACTATATTTGTATGTTTAATCAGAGATGTGTCATAAATGTGTCCTCATGTCGCTCTTGGTTCCCGTCCCGGCTGTCGCTGTGGGTGTTTATATGCCCTGTGCGTCCCTGACATTGGCAGGAAGCTGCCGGGGTTATTTGTGTGACGCAGTGATGTGTGCAGAGTTGGAGAGATATTCCACATCTCTTTTGGGAGGCATTGACCCTCAACACTAAAGGCTAGGGACCGTCTCTCAAGTGCAGCGCCAACCTCTCACTGTAACACGGCTGACATTGACCCAGAAACATGCAGCTCACAGTCCATTTGGTTTCACTGTTATGTGTGTGTGTGTGTGTGTGTGTGTGTGTGTGTGTTGTAGTAAAGAAAACTGTGGGCAGTTCAGATTTCATCCTTGAGGGGTTGAGCATTTTTGTTTTCCGTCCCTGCAGGCTTGACTTTAACAGTGACATGTGATGTGGCAGACAGAAAATGTGAAAATGGGTTAGACAGATATCTATGCTCTCTCAGTGTGCGACTGAATCTATACTAAAATAGCATTATCACTATTGAGTTTTGGCTATTAATGGCTGTCCAACTCCAATAAAACTGAGCAACAGAAACTAACTTAGAGAAGTTTATTTCCATGGCTCTCAGTGGGACGTTTTATGTAAGGATACAAATGTTTTCTGACTCTACTTTGCTTTAAAATTTGTAGCACAGGTGAAAAGAACCATTTATGTTGTTTAAGTTTTTAAAGTGCAATCTGAAATCTGTTGTTTTTCCGTCTGAGAAAAACAAATGAGGTATAAGCGAATAGTTATAAACCCTTTTACCATTAGGAAACAGTATGATGTTTTTCGGTGGGCGGGGCTTAGCTGGAGGCAAAACCATTCTCCACAGACATTAGCCAGCGCTAGCCAGCAAGTTCTGTTGACTTGTTTTAGACAACGGAGGAAGATGATTCGAGTGGTGTTTTCGGAAATATTCATTCCGAGTGTCCTAGCTCACTCTGGTACAAATTAGACTCTGCATAAATTTGGAGCGCAGTCTTAATGTAGACAGAGCAATGTAGGCAGAGCACACTCTGGGCACTCTGTCTGGGGAGACAGAGCAGCAGAGCGCCAAACGGAGTGAACGTGTGATTAACTTAACTGATCGTTAATTCATGTAGAAATATAACACTCCGGGGCGTCTGTGGTAGAGCAGGCGCCCCATGTACAGGGCTGTTGCCGCAGCGGCCCGGGTTCAAATCCAGCTTGTGGCCCTTTGCTGCATGTCATCCCCTCTCTCTCTCTCTCCCCCTTTCATACTTACCTGTCCTGTGCATTAAAGGCAAAAA
>NW_026081659.1:0-4393 GCF_006386435.1 Epinephelus moara | reverse complement strand
GTTTTTTGAGCAGAGGTTCAATTAGAGCAGATTTCAAATAAGCAGGAACCACACCTGAGGTCAGAGAGTGATTGACAATAGATAAAATGAAGGGACCAACAGTGGGTATAATCTCCTTCAGTAGTCTGGTAGGGACCACATCCAGAGGGCAAGAGGAGGATTTCATGCGCATCACCGTTGTGTTGAGATCAGTTAGTGACACTGAACTAAACGAGCAGAGGACTGACATAGAGTAGGATTGGTGAGTTGTGGGGTCGACTGCTGATGGTGTGAGATCTAATGTTTTCAATTTTTTCAGTGAAAAATGATGAAAATTGCTCACAGAGTTCAGGTGATGCATGTAAATTAATATTGCTGGGGACGCCAACAATTCGGTCGAGTGTTTGAAACAGCACTTCAGAGTTTTGAGCATTCTGGGAGATCAAGTTGGAGAAAAAAGTTGCTTGTGCGTCCTTAACTGCAGCATTGTAATTATTCATTAGGCGTTTCAAATGCTCATAGTGAACTTGAAGTTTGCGTGACGTCCATTTACGCTCTATTTTACGTACCTCTCTTTTTAAGGAGCGGTTATGGTCATTAAACCATTCTTATCCATTTGACTGAACACAGCAGCTCTGTGTCCCCACTTGCTAGTTACTCCAAAGCACACTGCTACTAAAATGACTGTGTAGCTATCTAGCTAACACACTGCTACTAAAATGACTGTGTAGCTATCTAGCTAACACATTAGCAAAGTTTTTCACCAATATTCCTTCTATCCAGCAAACAAGTCAGCTGTGGTTAATGGTGACGATGAATATTTTCATACTCTATATCCAGAGGACGTAATTTATTCCCTCATCACAGAAACACACTGTATAAAATTTGATCTGAGATCCCTCAGTGCATTTCATTTCCGTGTAATAAAAGCTGTAGTCAGTCTGTAACATCTGATCAAAACCAAATTCACTGCTGGAGAGTTTAACTTGAAGAGGAAAACTTGCTACAGTGTCAAAGCAAAAAGCCTGTGTGAAGTGTGCATGTAGAGACAAATTCAACCACAGCAAGCGCACTGCAGCAGTGACAGGTGGGACGTCACAAGAGGTGACTGTGTCTTGTTGCTGGTGATCATGACTGAGGTGATAAAATGTCTAAAAACAGAAGATGAAGCTGAAGAAGGTAAATTTGCACCTATAAGGACTAGATGTGAACATATTCTGAATGTAAAGTACTGTAGTTTATTAACTTCAACAAATCTCTTGAACTGTATTGATTTTAATCCTTAGCTCCATCCTCAGATTCTAGTAGTGTGTTTTCTATCTATTAATATATCACAATGGCTCTTCAAACATCATTGAGCTCTTCAAAAGTGACTTAAAGGCCTGAAAACCTATTTTCTATCTAGACCTATCTTCTTACTGTGAAGGATGGGATCATTCATGAACTCTCTACTTTCTGTTAAAGCTCCAAGAGTTTCAGTTGTTTCCCATAAAGGCCCAGACACACCAAGCTGACACCAAAGAAGCAGTGGTGACGACAGCTATCTGTTGCATCACCTCATGTCGCCTTGTCTCAGGCCAAAAAGTTGCACTTGAACACACCACAAATATTAACAGGCACATAATAACTCTAATACAAAAAACTCTCATACCAGCAGATGGCAGAAGTCTGTATTCACCATACAAGAGGGGAAACCAGGGGACAGGACAGATTCAACAAGTTAAATGACTGATTTTATAGCTGACCAGGGGACAGGACAGATTCAACAAGTTAAATGACTGATTTTATAGCTGAAGTTCAGTAAATGGACAGGTTCACAATTGTTCAAGTGTAATTTAATACAATATTTANGGAAACCAGGGGACAGGACAGATTCAACAAGTTAAATGACTGATTTTATAGCTGAAGTTCAGTAAATGGATAGGTTCACAATTGTTCAAGTGTAATTTAATAAAATATTTACATGCCCATATGTACATAGAAACAGGTTTTGGTCATTGTCCACAAAATACAGTCCTTGGGGCGGCAGTAGCTCAGTCCATAGGGACTTGGGTTGGGAACCGGAGGGTCGCCTGCTCAAGTCCCCGTCCGGACCAAAAATGTGGAGCGTGGACTGGTAGCTGGAGAGGTGCCAGTTCACCTCCTGGGCACTGCCGAGGTGCCGCTGAGCAAGGCACCGAACCCCCCAACTGCTCGGAGTGCCTGTCATGGGCAGCCCACTCTGACATCTCTCCATTTAGTGCATGTATAGGTCCAGTTTGTGCATGTGTGTGTTCGGACCTGTGTGTAATTGACAACAGAGTGTAAAATTGAATTTCCCCTCAGGGATTAATAAAGTATATAAAATTAAATTTTAAAAAATTAAATTAAATTTCCTGGTAAAATCTACATGATGAAGTTAAACTGAGGCTGATGTGATGCTCTATAGCAGTCTGAGACAAATAAAGTGGGTATCCTTCAAAGTTACAGTGATGTTAGTACAAAGTTACCTCTTTGTGTTTCAGTATTACAGTGTTTAGCTTAGCAATGTCTGTTTAAACTGTAATAAAAGGTGACATACAGCTGTCAATATGAGTGACTTTTTTACAGTACAGTCTGAAGATACAACATCTGCTTGTTGTTGGCACAGAAAACAGTTTGACAGATATTCCTTACATCACTTAAGGTGTAAAAAGAGCGAGCAGTTTATCCTAAATATAGAACAGTCATTTTAAGTCAAAGCTTTGATCACAAGTGTAAAATGACTGATGCTATGTGACTTTCTGATGATCTGAAGTTGGTGTGGAAGTTGTTGATCAGTGCAGTCTCGCAGCAGCAGGACGTGTTCCATCATTTTCATACTGGACGTCACCATCATTGTTTTCCTGTGAAATACAACACAACACAGGAGATTGTGAAAAACTGTTTCAAGAGAACGAAGCAGAGAGACTGCAGCCTCTGTGGTCACAGAAGGAACATTTATTTCAACTTACACTGTCGCCATCATCAAGTGGTTTTGTGTTCCCTGGAGGACACAATAAAAAGTAGCATTAAAATGAGATTAATTTGAACTAATTCCACCAAATGATAACCTGAATTTCCTCACATTTGATTCTGATGACATGAATGGTGATTACGATCATCAGGATCAGTCCTGCAATACACAGAGCCAACATGACGTAGCTCAGAGGAGACCAGCCTGTGGATTCTGTTGAACATGGGTTAGAAAAACAAACAGGTTAGTAAATACATGCAATATTTAATTTCCTGCAGAACTAAATAACCATACTCATTTTCCTTTTGTGATATTTTATCTGCAAAGCTTTGTGCCCAGTGAGCTGCATGTTATCTCACCCTCATTAGATGTTTGTGTCTGACTATCTGTTGACCCACCTGTGAAGTCAGGTGTGTAGTCAGCCTCTATCTCTACTTTGTTGTTATCAACAAACTGGCAGGTGTATTTCCTGTTGTTGCCACTCTGATGCTTCACAGTCAGAGCAGAGACACAGCTCGTCTGTCTGAGGAACTTGTACCCGACACCTTCACCAAGCAGCACAGCTCCTGTCTCATCCACCCAGCGGACGCTGTTCTGTGGACAAGGGCCGTGGTCGCTGTATCTCGACAGAGAGCACTCTAATGTGACTTCACCGTCCCTCTTTGGATCAGTGTCTGGTTGAGATGGAGAGACTGAGAGAAAATAAGTGTAAACTGTTAACTCAGCGTCAAAAATTTTTTTTTGACATCTTGGAGAAAGTCAACAACTTTACTACCAGACCCTGACAAGTTTCTATCCATTTTGTGTCATCATTGCTTCACTGAGTGAAAATATGAAGGTGGAGTCACAACCTTGCATTAATGTTTCAACAAATGAGTAAACAAAATGAAGAAAGGAAACTTGTGAAGAATATTCATCAGCAAATCCATATGTCAATCGATGTTAAGTGGGGGAAGATTACTTTGTCCATGAATCACTGTGAGTACTGGACAAAAATATAGTAAAACTGGAACTGAGGCTGAGCTTGGAATATTGCAACATTTGCCCCATAAAAACATGCCAAAATAAGAACTACTTCCTGATAACATCAGTGTTTTTTCATTAAAATGAGACTCACTTGTCAGAACATTTAAATACACGACTACATCCTGAGAAGTGTTACTCCCCTGCCGACAGGTGTAGAAACCAACATCCTCAGCAGTTACGTTGTTAATGACCAAAGAGCAGTCAGTGTCCACACTCAGCCTGGCAGCTCGGGCTGAGCTCTTCACAACATTTCCATTCTGAACCTCAGTGAAAGTCTGATATTGATTGCAGTTGTAAAGCCATGTAAAGGTGGAGCATGTTGTGATCGAGGTTGATGCAGTGGCACAGGGCAGAGTGGCGTCATTTCCAGCTCTGTAGTAGCGATCGGTGGGCGTTCCACTGATGCCTGCTGTA
>NW_026081658.1:0-2964 GCF_006386435.1 Epinephelus moara | reverse complement strand
TATTACTTCTCTTTGTTTTCTTTTGAAATTTTAGAAATAGAAAGTGGTGCTTCACAAGGAAGACATGACAACTGGAGCCAGCCAGTACATGATATTGTCAGTAATTATACCAAAATTCTATTATTTTTTATTTCATGAACATAATTCCCAACAGCACCAAAGAACAACATAACTGTTCTATATAATGAGGCTTTTATTTGTTGCACAGACTGAGGGTGGACCTGATGTGAACTACGCTGCGCTGCAGTTCTCTGGAAACAAAGCCACAAGAGGAAGGAAGAAGAAAGAGCTGAAGACTGAGGAAAGTGTGTATTCTCAAGTTAAATGCTCAATGTGAATGTGTGTCTATTAAAACCTGCAGTTTGGTTTATAGTTCTGACCTCTGTCAATAAAATACATTGTAAATGTTGTGGGATCCCTTCAAATGTTAATGACAGTGAGTTACAGCCAAAATCCAAAATCATAGTATACAGACTCTGTGCTCTTTATGTTCTATGTTTAACTGTATATTGATCCTTGCACCATATCATGTGTTTGTATCAGCCTGTTTTTTTTTTATTCTTTTATGTTTGAAATATTAACGCTAGCTGGCTTTATTAAAAAATAACACACAAAAAACTTTAGCTATTGCAGACTATCTTCTTTTTTCTACATTTCTTTCAAACAATTACATCTCTGCTTTTAATAATATTTGTTAATATTTCCATCTGAGTGGTTACAGGAAGGAACCTGAGGGGTATTTCTCACTTGAATGTTCAGTCTTGCCGAGCGCAGCCACAGTTCTTTTTGATCTCTGAGAGCAACACTCAGTCCACATGAAAAAAACGAGCATTGCACAAACAAACAGATCCTTCTCAGGCATTACTGGTTGCTGCTATTGTTCACAGGACTGTCAAATTTGTTCCCCATTACTTAACATTGGAGCTGCTTTAGGAAATGAACTCTTTGTGGCCAATATGGACAGAGACCAGTTAAAGAAACCAATACTTTTTTAATATACAATGCAGGGGTGTTGGAGTGTTTTATTGTAGACTTTAAACATGTGAACCTAACCTTCAGTATTTCATAGTTTAGAGAGAAAGTNCTGTAAAAAGGTGCCCAAGCACAGCGTGTTGAGGTAAAAGCCTAAAAGAATATTCAACTAATTAAAACACTAAAATGCAATAAACTAAGATAAAATAACTAAAAAGGGCCGACAACGCCACCTAGGATTAATGAGTCTAGGACTCTAAAAACAGGTTTGTAAAATCAGGAAGAGCAGAGCTTTAAAATAACCAAACAGGTGTAGCAGGTACAACAACTTGGGTTTATTACCATAAACAAAGTTTTCCTTTTTCAAAAAGGTGGTTTAACCCAAGGTTAAGATGTGCGTTAAAAGTCCATGAATAAAAGTCCTTGAAATACACTGGTAAACTACACAGGTCTCGGCGTGTGGCTTCCGGCTCCGTGTAATCCTCTCTGCCCACCGGAATCTGTGGGAGGAGAGGAGAAACTGGACGAGTAAATGTTTTTATGTGACAGGTGCAAACACTGCGGGCTTTAAACGTTCTCGTAGGTCAGGCTAGTGCCGCCATGGACTAGTGTACTCACGTATTTCCTGGGCTGTAGCAGAGCTAATGACCCAGGCTGGAGTGATGCAGCATTGGCGGACACTACCGTCGGCTCTCAGGTGGCCTCTCCTCGTCCGGGGAAACCCCTCTGTCGCGACCCGGATGTTGGCTCTCGACCCTGGCCACCGCGTCAGAGCTCGACGTCAGCCTCCGGTTCCTCCACGCTGGACACCTCGTCCCGCTGAACGCTTCCCATCAGGAATTCTGTCCTGCTGCCTGCCTTTCTGTCCTCGCCCCGTCTGCTGTTCTCTGCGTCTGTCCGAGTCTGCCGCTCTCTGTGTCGTCTCCTCCTCTCGCTCACCTCTCTGTTCTTCAAAGTTTTTCTGGGGTTTTGGCCCTCCCCTCAGCCACTGACTGGCGCTCTTAATGGTCGTGGCAACTGTCAATCACATCAAGTGCGGCTGAACAGGTGCAGCACATCTTAATTAAGTAAATAAGGCAGGTAAAAGATTCAAACTCCAGCATGCATCAATAAAATCCAACAGTAAAACAACTATATAAAAAAACTGCAACCATAAAAATAATAAAAACATGCAATTAATAACACGCTAAAAAAACAAATAAAATCATACACAATAAAAACATAAAAGCATGCATAGATACTGCAAAAACACTTCAGCCTTATTACATATCGAGCCTGCCCGTCTCTGACTCACCTGCTTTGTCTGATCCCTGGTAAACCACTCTGCCTTTGTCTTTTATCCCAAGCTCTGCGTTTGCCAGCTTCCACTAATCCTGGGGCACTCCTGCACCTCCGTCACAACCCTCACATCAGCTGGACCACTGGAGCCATCCTGGGGTGGAGCTCATCTTGCCACCAATTCTGCCTGAAGAACGCCTCCATGGCCCAACAGTCATCCTCTGCCTGCAGTCCTCCAGACCTGTCGGGGGTGCCCCCTGGATATCATGACTTCCAGGAGGTATTCAGCAAGGCCAAGACTATGTCCCTGCCTCCACATCAGCCAAATGACTGTGTCATCAACCTACAGCCCAGCACGGCTCCACCAAAGGGATGCATGCACTCCCTCTCAACCTAACCTTTTCCTAGCAGCCAGGATCCCATAATGTCAAGCCAGATGCCCTATCCCACCAGTTCTAGGAAGACTAGGAGGTTCCAGAACCGGAGGCTGATTCTATCCCTCCTGCTCCCCATCTTCTGGCCACCATCACTTGGGAGGTTGAAGAAAGGGTCAAGGCTGCCTTTGAGAACCAGCCCAGCCCCAGTGCCTGCCCTCCCGACCGCCTGTTTGTCCCACAAGCTCTACAGTCAGATATCCTCCAGTGGGCTTACTCCTCCAAGCTGTCCTGCCATCCAGGCTTCCAGAGAACCAGAGACATCCTGCAGCAATGGTTC
>NW_026081657.1:13052-14366 GCF_006386435.1 Epinephelus moara | reverse complement strand
TATATATATGTATATGTGTGTATATATATATATTTATATATGTATATGTATATATAAATTACCAACTGTGTTGGATTTAATGTTTGAATGAATTACTGAGACTGTCGTATTGGGAGGGACGAGAGGTTAAAAACTATCAGTACTGACGGGATATCACTGTAATATCCTTTGATTTACTAACACTTGGTTAAATCCTGCACTGCAGCATTCAACCAGGGACCAGATGCATAAACGATGTGTTCGCTGTTGTGAGATAGCTGTGGATGAGATGATGAGGAGCAGACGAGATATAAGTTGAGAGACAGATAACACTGTTCTTAGGTTGTTTGACAGTTTCACTGATTATTATTTTTGCAGGCTGCATAGTGTTGTGTGAAACATCAATCCACGAGACATTTATACATTTGATTTAAAATAATTCATGACTGACACATTTCATCATTATTTTTAATACAATCATCTCCCTGTTAATGTTCGTTAAATGTTAGTGTAAGCAGTTTGTAAAGTCTGAACCTGAGCACTATAAATGAATCATTGATCGTTCTTCTGACGTTTAATATTCACAGTGATTGAGATTTTACCATGATGATGGTTTGCAGGAATGTGATGAATTGATGATACACACTACAAATATTTGCAGCTGTGTGTATTGTCAGCTGCTCTGGCAGCACTGAAGAACCTCCCTGATGCAGCACAGGTGGTGAAACTGCCCGTTCTTTATCATATTTCTCACTGACAGGTCTAATGAGTTGTTACAGGGCACAGGTATGGATATGCTAACGTATGTTTAAGAGCATTTCCACATCCTTTTATGGTGAACTGTGGGAGTGGAAATGAGGCTTGTGCACATGCACCCAGCTCCACAATGATTGAGATTTATAAAACAGAATCAGGTGTTTGAATGGATTTATACATCTGATGGAAAGAAAGAATACATTTCTGCCTTTGTGCTGACACAATGTTTAAGTCATGAATCTACAGCCATGGCCAAAAGTTTTGAGAATTACACTAGTATTGGTTTTTACAATGTTTGCTGCTTCAGTGTTTGTAGATCTTTTTGTCAGATGTTACTATAATATACTGAAGTATAATTACAAGCATTTCATAAGGGTCAAAGGCTTTTATTGACAATTACAGTAAGTTTATGCAAAGAGTCAATATTTGCAATGTTGACCCTTCCTTTTCAAGACCTCTGCAATTCGCCCTGGCATGCTGTCAATTAACTTCTGGGCCACATCCTGACTGATGGTAGCCCATTCTTGCATAATCAATGCTTGGAGTTTGTCAGAATTTGTGGGTTTTTGTTTGTCCACC
>NW_026081657.1:4283-12486 GCF_006386435.1 Epinephelus moara | reverse complement strand
ATCTCCACCTTGTCCTCATCAGCACTCTCACCTGTGTTAACGAGAGAATCACTGACATGATGTCAGCTGGTCCTTCTGTGGCAGGACTGAAATGCATTGGAAATGTTTTTGGGGGGATTAAGTTCATTTTCATGGCAAAGAGGGACTTTGCAATTAATTGCAATTCATCTGATCACTCTTCATAACATTCTGGAGTACATGCAAATTGCCATCATAAAAAATGAGGCAGTAGACTTTATGAAAATTAATATTTGTGTGATTCTCAAAACTTTTGGCCACGGCTGTACACAGAGTTTTAGGCATGTGGCCCCTGGTGACTCTGGGAACCCTTAATCATCACAGTGTAATACCAAGTGAATCAATGTGTCCATTTAGGAAGCACAAGTGATTGTGAACAAACATAGTTGTGATCAAATATACTGTAAAGTTGTTTGGACAGTGACTGTGGTCCAGCTGTGGAGCTCACTGTCTGTTCTATACATCAGTTTATAAAGACAGTTTATAGTGCTTCTCATATTCAGTGTTGCAGTAGAATAAAATGACACTGACCAGTCAGTTGAGTTCAGTTCCAGGCACAAAGACCTGATTTAAGGTCTGAGGACAAAGTGCAGTGTGATATGTGGACAGAGAGAGACGACAGTCTTTTATCCAGACTGATAAAGTCTGACTGGACTCACCTGATGCTGCTGCCGCCATGATGTCACTGTGCTGGACACATCAGACACTAATTCAGCTGAAGACCAACAGCTGTGTCTTAAGAACCTAAAGGAAGAAAAAAAACATTTAATTATCTCACTGATTCACACCAGACAGTACCATCAGTAATAACAACAGGCAACAGGCTCTGCTTTGTGGTTCTCTAAAGGCCGCCTTGCCCTTATGACCAGTTTGTAGAAGAATTTGGAGTTTAAGCAGGTCTGCAGGAGAAAGGAACGTAAATGTCAGAAATCAAACCAGCAGTTATGATTTGGATTTTCACGGCTACACTGATGATACTCAGCTGTATTTGCCTGTAGAGGCTGATGATGGTTAAAGAGTAAAACCAAACTGTGGGCCCAGTGCTTGTGCAGTCTCTGTGGACCCCCTTTTGATCCCTGTCCTGTCTGTCCTGTCGGGCCATATATGGTTCATGAGCTTTGTTAGATAATATTTATAGATAATATTACAGGACAAGTGGTGAAAAAAGGATTGACAAAGCCTCTTAGCCTGCCTATAATATATGCTACCATATTGACCTCCATTGTTGTTGCTACTACTGTGCCTTTTTTTTACTTTTACTTTTAGAGTATAACTCTTTTTAGCTTAGCTTATATATGCCCCTATTTGTTATATTTTATATTTTGTAGTTGATTAAACGCGTCAAGTGTACTGTCTGAACCGAGGGTCTGAAGAGTAACGTTATTTCGATCCTCTGTATGTCTTGTACATATTGTAAAATTGACAATAAAGCTGACTTTGACTTTGATGTGACAGATATCCTCCTTTTTTTCAAAATGATCTTTTACAAGATCAGATCTTGTTTTTACAACGAAATAAATTTAATATGACCAGAATGCACCAGTAAGAAAATAAATAAACAAAAACAAGAAAAGCTGAAACAGATCTTTTAAATGTTTTTTTTTTGTTTGTTTTTTTGAGTAGGCCAAAAATTAAACTGCAGCCTAGTAGCAGGCCTATTTCCAACATAATTCAACCATCTAAAAGCATATCTAGTTTTGATCAGTTCACTCACCTGCTGCAATTCTTGCTGCGACACACTCAGTGATGAAAGTGAAAGTTTATAACGGTCTGGAGGAAGTTTAAAAAAAAAAAGAAGACAAGTTTCTCAGTAACCGCAGATGTTCTTAAAGCTACAGGCTAAATACTGCAGGTGTGACTGTAGATCAAAGACAGAGTGGTTTGTTTGTTTGTTTGTTTGTCTTCTTTGCAAATAGTTGTTGTACATTTTTAAACTTGACTCTAAACACACTGATAATAACTATTATATGTTTATTAGGCTGTATGCTGATCAAATACACTGTGATATTTGTCAGTTGTATGTGACACATTTCTCAACATCAGTTAAAATAATTCATCTGACTTCCTCTTCACAAAGATGATTTTAAATAACCAAACAGCTGTTGTAGTTTTCTGTTGAAACTGATTCACTCTTCTCTACAGCTGACACTTTAAAGGGAAAAACAAGTCTTAACTTAAAGCTCAAACACTTATCATCTCTGATTTAAGTCATAATCATCATAAACACATGATCTAAACCTACTGCAGTGAAATGTAGAGCGGCTGGTTTAAACATTATCCAATGTTACATTTCATGTAAACCACTTTTAGTCATTTTAGTTTTTAAGTTACAAATGCATTAAAATTATGAACAGAAAATAAGATGGAAAAGTGTAAATGATCATTAATAAAGTTACAGACGGTTCTGCACAAGTTCTTTGGAAACAGACTTGATGTCAGTCGTTAATGTCAGAGCGCCACCTGCTGGATGAAGCAGTGAAACACAGTATCCCACACAATACAACAATATTAAATATGCAGCAGGTTAAAAGAGTCCTGTGACTGTTACTGCTGTTAATGCCATACTTTATTAATCACTGTTATATTTCCCCATCATGCTATGAACTACTTTATCCTGTTGGTAATGTAACGCAGGCTGTAACGTTACTTTTCCCACTGCGCTTTGTTTCCATCAGGTTTGATTTTTGTGGCAGCGGCGCCATCTTGTGGAGCCCCTGCAAACTGGAGTTGTTGAACCCACATGTGGTTTCCAGTGTGCTGCTGTAAAGCTGTTTGTGTTTCAGCTGTCTGTTACAAACTCCGTTAAACTACGACAATATACGTTCATTTTTGTGTCTGTGAAGCTTTGGACTAACTTGTTTTCTGTTCAAGGGACTTCCGGTTATTGTTGTGAATGATTGTGTCACCATATCAGTGGTCATTTGTTGTACAGTGATTTGTTGAGCACAATATCAGTGACTTAAAGTAACGTTAAGTAGCTTGATGAGAAATCAGTGGTGTAACGTTAGCTTGCTGAGCAGCAGTTAGCTTCAATATGTTTTGGAGCTTGGTGTCAAACGGAGGTGGCTGTGAGAGACCATATTCAGTTGTAACCAGGTATATAGTGTCATTTATTTCACCTGCTAACATTCGGAGCCAGTCTGCTGTCCCGCTGTAACGCATTTTACGGATGTTACTGACTCTGAGAGACCTGACATGATGCTGTTGTTAGCAGATCCCGGTTTGTGTGTCCGGTGAAGGAGGAGAAATAAACGGATGGAGCTGCAGATGGAGGCGGAGTGGGACTCATTTTCAGTCCGGAGGGGGGCTCACCGATGACGGAAGGAGGAGGTGAGGTGGTGTTGACAGGATCCAGAGACAAAGTAGACACCTGCCTCTGAGTCCCACCCTTTTTAATATCAACTTCACATCACTTTATTGACATGTTTTTGTCTTTTAAATATTCTATAAATGTTTGTGACAATTCTACACATTAATACAGATTTAATGAAAGCAGAGAAATGACTGGCCAACTACAAACAACTAAACTAAACCCTGTATTTGATGCTCCAACCTGACAGAAACATTTCGATGCTTTAAAGTGACGATATAAAACATTTAAACAGTTCCTGAATAAAACGTGTAGCTGGAGCCTGAAGTCACTTTTTTGTTTTATACTGTTAGTTTTTATATATTTGCAGGTTACACGTATCTAGTTTATATTTAGTTTATATTAGAACAAAACTCACTTAATAAAAGCTTCAGCACGTTTTCAGGATTTGTCATTAAGTGGGGAAAAAGTAAGTTGATGCCCATTTCTGCAGATGTTAATGAACAGTTTCTGCAAACCGTTCCTTTCAAATGAGCCGACAGCAGCTTCACTTATCCAGGAATTACAGTAACAAAACAATCAGAGGAGCTTTTACGGGTTAACTGGCAGAATAAGACTCTGGAAAACTCTCCATATTTCTTTAGCTGGGAAATAAATTATTTCTCTTCCTTTTCCAAGCCATCCCATCTTTCATCCCTCTTTCTTACTTTAACAGCTGGACTCACTCATCATGTCCTTTATATGGAGTCACAAGACTGTACGAATCACCAAGAACCCCTAATTAAACCAAAGGATGAGGGTGGTTTGGCCTGACACACTTTACACAAACAAGTTACTTCAGCAAACACAAGCAAATCAAGTTACACATAATAAAAGCACAAGTTTCACAGACTGGACTCTTCAGGGTATCAGACACATAGGTGCTCTATACCTTGATGGGCACTGCATGTCCTTTGAGCAGCTGCACAGAGCATATAATATCCCAGCCTCCAGTTTATTCAGGTACTTGCAAATCTGTGATTTCGTGAGGAAGAATGTGTCTAATTTTGAGAAATATGTTGCCATGACTCTGGAGAGTATTAACAGCTTTAATCCTCGTAGTAAGGGAGCAGTTTCCTTCTTTAATCACATGATCCAAATACACACAAGTGTTAACACAAATTCACTTCAGCAGAATTGGGAGAGTGAGTTGGGTGAAGAGACAGACGATGAGATTTGGGAGGAGAGTCTTGAAAGTGTGCGTAAATGTTTTATGAACTCTAAACACAGTCTGGAACAATATAAAACAGTGCGTCGACGATACTGCTCCACAGACAGAGATGTTCCCTGATGTTTCCCCTCTCTGTAGTCGCTGTAAAGAGGCAGACGGGACATTAACACATTCTCTTTGGACATGTCTGAAATGGTTTACTTATTGGAAGAGTGTGTTTGAATGTTTCTCAAACACTGGTCTGGTTGTGGCAAAGAAACTATTCTACTTCTGTGGAAGACAGACTGTGCACCAACATGTGATATGTGGATAAGAGAGCTGATGAATGTATTGTATTTAGAAAGGTGAAGGTTTTTAATCAGATTAAATATTAGTCAGAATTTGGAGCCCTGTACTGGAGGATCTAGGTAGTGAATTGTAACGGTCTAAGTGAGTAGCAGTAAACCCTCTGTCACTGTGGACATGGATTTTATTTTATTAGTAATGTTGAAGTCCAGACTTGTTTTTTGTTTTTCTACCTGTGAAGATATTTGTGACTTAGTTGTTGAGATGATGTACTTAGCGTTTGTTTGACATTGAAAATCCTAAAATAAAGGTTAAAAAAAATATTCGAACAAAACATGTTGGAGCAGCGTTTTGTTATCACGCAGCACAAACCTGGAATAACCTCCCAGATGATGTTAGACAGCCCCGACTCTCAACACTTTAAATCAAAGTTAAACATGTTCCTTCTTTACACTGCCTACTGCACTTTATAATGACTGTAAACTGATTTTTAAACTTAATTTAAATCATTTTAATCTTTTTATCTTTGCACCTCTTGTCTGAACTTTTGCTGTTTTTAATAGTGTTTTAATAATGAATCATTTAGTAATGAATTTTTCCTTTTATATCTTTATATCTAAAACACGTAGAATTGCTCTGCTGTATGAAATGTGCTGTACAAATAAACCTGCCTCGCCTGTATTTGTTATACATTTGCTTTTTCTGCTGTTGTTTTAGTCCTTGTATATTTCACACTTTGTATCTGCACTCCTCTAACTTTGTATCGCAACTGCTTATCTTATCTTATCTTAACTTATCTTATCTTACCTCACCTCACCTCACCTCACCTCACCTCACCTCACCGCAAGTCTTATTTGGGACGTCACTGAGATTTTAACAGTGAATAGTTTTCACTCACACTGATCACCTGCACAAGATAAACTGACTGTTGTTGAAAGAAAGCTGAGTGAATTATTTCTCTCTCTCGTTCCAGTGTTTTATCAGCACCATCGTTTTCCTGACATCATTCCCTCCATCTTCATCATGGCGTGTGGAATACTTCCAAACTGGACCAGGAGACGCAGCGTCCAGACTTCACATCAAGGTAGGACTGGACTGTTTTAGCAGGTGCTGCTCATTTACTCCACTGCTGTTGACTTTATTTAATTCTCTTTTTATTGAGTTATACCAAGGTCCAAACAGACAACTTCATCTTCCAGCCTTCTGTAAAACACAGTTGTAGGAGAAGGTAGCATAACAGTGAGTCAAAGTAGAAAACTCAAATCACTTTACAAAAAAGGATAAGAAAGCCATAAAAGACTTCAAAACCTTGTCCTGTTGCAGTCTGATATAAAAAGTAATCCTCTCCATCCTAAAGATGTCGTATATAACATCAATCCAATCATCAGCTGGAGGTATTTCTGGTTTGAGCCACTTTCTAGTGACGGCTTTCCTGCCGGCTGCACTTAGGATCTGAAACAGATCTCCCTAATTAAAGGGAACATTGTCTAAAGGCAGGGCGCCCAGACACAGGCTCTCTAGTTTCAATGGAAAGCTGCAGACTTTCTGATAATGACATCATCAGATAATCACAGGATCATTTGAGTTATGCTCAGATTTTATATTGGTCTCTGGAGCTCTTCAGGGATATAAAAGTGCCGGTACCACACGAGCATTGTTCAGGTGGTGAATGACTGGTTCAGTGTGCAAGGTGAGTTTATATGTGACGACACCAGTTATTGTCTCTGTGTTTAAAGTTTAAAACGTTGTTGACGTGGTCGATAGAGATACAAGCCATGTAACTTTGGTTCCTACAGCACAGCTCTGACAATGGATACCGAGAAGTTTATTACTTGCGTTGGCGCCCACTCAGTCCTTTATAATGTGTCACTGTTCGGTTACAGAGACCAAAATAAAGAATGAGGGTTGGGACAGCGTCGCAGAGGTAGTTGGTTGGTCTGGTGAGTTTTAAAGTGTGTAATGTTCGTAATAGAGGAGAGAATTGCAGGCTAATGTTGCGACGTAGCATGCAAGTTTTCCTTGCTTGGTTTGGGATGACATACGTTTTCTGGTTTCATTGACCAAACATAACTTTCTGTAGGTCAACTATGAGCTTTTTGACTGGACAACAGCAAGCAGCAACTACACTGCTTTCATGCCAGTAGCTGCTTTGCGGCTCCTTTAAATTGACAAGCACGATCGAACGTTCAATGATTCACGTGATGAGCGACTAGAGCGACCAAAGCTGCCACAAGTATTTTTGACAGTTATGCTTCTTGGACGTCCACGAGAGACTTTGCCTCTTTGGAAGCTTCTGGTCTGAACGTACAGTTAGAGGTGACCCTCTCTTCACATGGATGCTGGAGGTTATTCAGAGTAACCCCAGTGATCCTGCAGCACAACTTGACCACTTTTTCCAACTTGTTCTTGTTTTTTAGGCTCAGATTACCAAACCAACAGACAATGTTAAAAGAAAGAACAGACTCCATAAGAGCAGAATAGAACAATTTCATGATCGTTCCATCTACATCAACTCCTCAGCTTCCTTAACAAGAACAGCTATTGGTTTGCCTTCTTACAGATGACGTCAGTGTTCACATCAGAATTCAACTTGTCATCTAAGACAGTGCCCAAATACTTGTACTGCTGCACTGTTGCCACCAGCTCCCTCTTGATCACACGTGCAGGAAGGCAGGGCCTCCTCTGAAAAGTAATAAACATCTCCTTGGTCTTTGACGCATTAATCTGGAGGAAATATTTGTCACACCAATACACAGATCCATCCAGTACAGGGCCATGATCATTGTCCGAACCATTCAGAAAGCTTATAATAACAGAGTCACCCACATACTTAAAGACAAATCCTCTGACATTTATTTGTGAATAAACAAAATATAAGAGGAGAAAGAACACAGCCTGGTAAGTCTGAATCAATCATGGTTTGGTGCTCATGGTGTCAGTAAACTGAACTGAACAACTGACTTGTGTAGAATCTAACAGCTAACAATATGTACCATCTCCATATTGACAAATGTTTAAACATTTTAGAACTATGTTAGCTCAAGCGGGTCACTGGTGGCAACTCAGTGAGTTTTTAGAGGTTTTATTATGTGAGCTAAGACTTTATTTAAAATCACATGAATACCCACAGCCCACTGCATGTTGCCTTGTTACTATAACATTAAAGGATAACTTTGGCATTTTTCAACCTGGACCCTATTTCAATCAATCAATCAATCAATCAATTTTATTTATAAAGCCCAATATCACAAATCACAATTTGCCTCACAGGGCTTTACAGCATACGACATCCCTCTGTCCTTATGACCCTCGCAGCGGATAAGGAAAAACTCCCCAAAAAAACCCCTTTAACGGGGAAAAAAAACGGTAGAAACCTCAGG
>NW_026081657.1:2298-4015 GCF_006386435.1 Epinephelus moara | reverse complement strand
GAGAGAGAGAGAGAGAAGGAGAGAAGAAGAGAAGGTGCCCGGTGTATTATAGGGGGGTCCTCCGGCAGACTAGGCCTAAGTCAGCCTAACTAGGGGCTGGTACAGGGCAAGCCTGAGCCAGCCCTAACTATAAGCTTTATCAAAGAGGAAAGTCTTAAGTCTAGTCTTAAATGTGGAGACAGTGTCTGCCTCCCGGACCGTAACAGTGTACCCAGTGTAACTCGATCAAAGAGACTGATGTGACAACAATTTTTGAAATTGGTCCGGAGCCAGCAATGGCAACGGCAGCACAGAACAAGCTACAATGTAAGCACATGGGGCAACTGAACATTGTCACTGTATGTTCATTAAAGGTGGTTATTTTCACTACAGAGCAGCTCAGTGCTGCCCCCACACTACACACTGGCTAGGTCCACACACACCTGGAAGAAGATCAGCTCTGCACTCAGGATTTCAGGTAAACAGGCTATACGATGCTTGTTAAGGTTGCTTAGCAACCTCAGACACAACCTGCCACTGCGCTCTTGAAAGCTGGCACAAAAAAAGGCGTAAGAGTAGAAGCCATAGAAGACATTGTGATGGAAATATGACATTTCTGTTTGTTTCATGTATGAATGTGAGGAACGTCACAGTCCCCTCATTGCTCCACACACATCTGATGTTTTTAGTTTTTTAGTGGATGTTTAAGTCACATGCTTTAAGTTTAAGTGTAATTTTATATACTTTATTAATCCCCCTGAGGGGAAATTCAATGTTTCACTCTTGCTTGTCAATTACACACAGGTCCGAAAGACACACACATGCACAAACAGGACCTATACATGCACAAAGTGGAGAGATGTCAGAGTGAGGGGGCTGCCCTTGGTCAGGCGCCTGAGCGGTTGGGGGAATTGGAATTTTGCTGTCGTCAATACTATTTTTTTCCATCTCTGCTGAAGGTGAGTAAGCCTTTTTGTAATATTTTGAGCTCTTTTTCCCCCCTGAATTTTCCACTGTTTTCACTGGTTGATTAAAACAGATTCAGAGATTCAGTTCAGAGACAGTCTTTCACTCATAATTCAGTTTAAACACATTTATTTCTACTACAATAATATACATGTTTAAACATTGATCAGTAGATATTCATTTATAGGTATGTAAGCGTACACATATATACATACTGAAAGAATTATGTATATTAATATTTTGTATATGAAAATATAAAAAGTTGATTTCGATATATTTGTATTTTTTTGTTAGGCAAAGGTGATTGGTAATATATATTTATATTTATTTAGATATACATTTAGACAGGTTTACATTTCATAGATAATTGTTTATGATATTATATACTAAGACGGGTTTATATTTTACAAGATAGATATTCAGTAATTAATATTATACACTCATCGGCCACTTTATTAGGGACACCTTGCTGGTACCAGGTTGGACCTTCTTTTTAATTTGTGGTATCATAGATTCAACAAGGTGCTGGAAACATCCCTCAGAGATTTCGGTTCACATTGACATGATGACATCACACAGTTGAGGTGCTCTATTGGACTGAGATCTGGTGACTGTGGAGGCCATTGGAGTACAGTGAACTCATTGTCATGTTTGAGATGATGTGAGCTTTGTGACATGGTGCGTTATCCTGCTGGAAGTAGCCATCAGAAGATGGGTACACTGTGGTCATAAAGGGATGGACACGCTCAGCAACAATACTCAGGTAGGCTGT
>NW_026081657.1:0-2128 GCF_006386435.1 Epinephelus moara | reverse complement strand
GCATCAACAAGGCATTTTGGCTCACTGGATATTTTCTCTTTTTGGGACCATCCTCTGTAAACCCTAGAGATGGTTGTGCTGAAAATCCCAGTAAATACTCAGACCAGCCCGTCTGGCACCAACAACCATGCCACGTTCAAAGTCACTTAAATCACCTTTCTTCATCGTTCTGATGCTCCGTTTGAACTTCAGCAGCTCGTCTTCACCATGTCTACATGACTAAGTGCATTCAGTTGCTGCCACGTGATTGGCTGATTAGCTTTTTATGTTAAGGAGCAGCTAAACAGGTGTATCTAATAAAGTGGCCAGTGACTGTATATTTACATGGGCTATTTTTGTGTGACAAAGTTAAATGGTAATAACTGCATATTTAGAAAAGCCTAAGGTATAAGTTTATCAATATAAGGAAAAGTTTCTTTTGCTCAATGACTCATAGAGAAGGGGTGGAGTTTAAACAGTTTATACTTCCTCTCACCTTTTCGGATGTGTGAATCAATGTAACGATACCTTGACAATTGCTTTTACATAAAAGATATTTTTTGGGGCATTTTTGCCTTTATAGATAGGACAGTTGAGTGTGAATGACATGCAGCAAAGGGCCACAGGTTGGAGTCGAACCCGGGCCGCTGCGGCAACAGCCTTGTACACGGGGCGCCTGCTCTATGCACTAAGCCACCGACGCCCCTGCAATTGCTTTTACATTAATCATTTATTCATTCATTTATTTTCTGTAACCCCTTATCCTGATAGGGGTCGCCTGGGGGCTGGAGCCTATCCCAGCTGACATTGGGTGAGAGGCAGGACTGACACATAGAGACAGACAACCATTCACACTCACATTACATCTTTGACTGTGGGAGTAAACTGGAGCAGGTAGAGGAAACCCATAGTAAACATACAAACTCCGCACAGAGGGGCTCCCCCACCCTGGGTTTAAACCAGGAACCTTCTTGCTGCGAGGCAACAATGCTAACCACTGCACCACCATGACGCCTTTATTATTATTATTATTATTTGTAAGTATTACTTTCTTTCTGTCTGCTTGTTTGTTTGTTCGTGTCCTTTTTTAACATTCAAAATAAATATAAAGTATCACACCAGTTTACAATACTATCAACCAGTTTGTATTTCTCTTACATAGAAGTCCTGCGGTTGCTTAATTGAAAAGATGGATCTTGATCAGCCTCACTTGCTTTCTGAAGCTTAGCTGACTCAACCCTCATGGCTCTGGTTGAACCTGTGTCTTTACCACCTGAAATGTCACAGTGTGTCAGCCGTTGGGCTTTTCTATGGCAAATGCATGAAGTGATGAAGCGAACTGTACTTTTATTTTAACCAAACTTTAAAACTTAGTGAGGGAAGTACATTAGTCTTTAAAACGATCTGTCAACACACAATAATAATTTTAATGATTTTATTTCCAAGAATAACGCAAAAGAATCCATATTAATTGGTATGATTATTAAACATTTGAGTGCAATAAAAGTTAGATGAATTTGACTACATTAAAAAAATGCCTTAACATTTAAATCAAAGCAGCATATATGTAGTGAATAAGATCCAGCTCAAATCCAGTAACATTCAGATCCAGTAACATCCGTTTAAAACATTACTAAATGTGATCCAATTCACTCACCCTCTTAAAAAGAAAGCAAGGTTAGTCAGTGTCATTCATCAGATGTCTTGACCACAAGCTTTCAAAGTAACAAACAACTGGAAATAACAAAAGATAAATGAAGATAAAATTACAAATGATGAATTAAATTCAGATGCTGTGTCTTTGCTTTCAAAGATACATTTCAGCTGCAGCATTATAGAACTCTACATTACATCTGCATCAACAGTTGTTTCTGTTTGTTTCTACGACTTTTGTTATTGCGCCTTTAAAACTGATTTTCTGCATGTTTGTAAAATGACAACACAGCGGAAGAGGACAAGACTGCAGATAAACCGATGGCTGAAGACTACGCTGCTTTTTTCTATTTTGACTGACACTCTTGCAGCAGCTCACTCACGGACACCTCCCCATTTCTGTAAAAAAATTTCAAATGACCACACTCATTATCATCACTGATCCAGCCTTTCAGTGCAATGTTAACAGTACTTTGGTTGGGTCCAGAGAAAGTCA
>NW_026081656.1:0-1700 GCF_006386435.1 Epinephelus moara | reverse complement strand
AGACCAGCGGAGCAGACTAGGTCCAGGATGTGGCTGCGACAGTGGGTGTGGAAGTTGACATGCTGGGTGAAGTGAAGGCAGTGGAGCAGTTCCAGGAGGTCTATTGCACTTTTGCAGTTTGGATCATTGATGTGGATATTGAAGTCCCCCAGCAGGAGAATTGAGGGGGATACGGCAGATAGCTGGGTGAGGAATTCGGCGAAGTCTGAGAGGAAGGAGTTGTTTGGTTTGGGAGGGCGGTAGATGATGGCGATGACCAGGGAAGTGGGACCAGACAGTTTTAGGGCGACTTGTTCGAAGGACTGAGCAGGAGGTATGGAGGTTGTGGATATTTTAAAGCGTTTCTTGTAGATGGCAGCAACGCCACCACCCCGTCCGTTTGGGCGGGGTTTGTCGGTGTAGGTGTAGTCAGTGGGTGTGGTCTGGTTTAGGGAGAAATAATCCAGGGGTTTGTGCCAGGTTTCGGTGAGGCAGAGGAAGTCCAGTTTATTGTCAGTGATGAATTCATGTAGGATGTCACTTTTGTTGGTCAGTGAGCGGGTGTTGAGTAGAGCCAGTTTCAGGTGTTGTAGGGTTTGAGTAGTACAGGGGGTGGCAGGAGTGCAGAAGATGGGGGATAGGTTTTTGTAATTCACAGTCTTAGTGCAGTAAGGGCGGGGTGGTCTGTGCTTTATGATGGACTGTATGGGGAATGTCTCAGGTGGGAGGGTTAATGTTTGATATGGTCGGACGGGGGCACTGGTGAGCGGGGCTGTGCTCTGAGCTGCATTTGGAACGGCGTGAGGAAGTGTGTCGGTGGAGGGGGCGTGTGATGTAAATAGTCATGCACGTGGCGCGTGATGTACGGCATGCTGAATATTGGCTGCCAGTGTGCGGCTTCCCAGGGAGGTAGGGTGAATGCCATCGTGTTTGAAGAAAGCGGGACGGTTCCAGAAAAGATTAAAATTGTCGGCGAAGTTGAAGCCTCGAGCGTAGCAGGCAGGCCTGAGCCAGGTGTTCAGCAGGAGCAGCCTGGAGAAGCGAGCGTCCCCGTGACCAAGTGTGGGAATGGGACTGGAGATAAAAACGGACTTTCCACAAGTGCGTAGGAAGTCCAGGAGGGAGGTGAAAGCACTTTTGGTCAGCTCAGAGGCGCCCCGAGCCAGGTCGTTGGTCCCTACGTACACCACGATGCGGGTAATGGAGGAAGGGAGTGACTGCAGCAGCCCAGGGAGTTTTCCCAGGATTACCGGGACTGTGGCTCCGGGGAAACAACAGGTGGTGGCATTGAAGAAGCGGATATTCCTTGTGATGGAGTCTCCGATGATCAGGGTGGTTGGAGGGAAGAGCGGGCAAGGAAGGGTTTTTGCCGGGTTGGATGGTGGCGAGCCAGCGTCCGGGTCGTCCGCTGGCCGCGGGATCGGTGACCGGGCACGGTCGGACAGGTGTTGCGGTGGATCGGCCGTTACAGCCCTAGGAGGAGGAGAGTCTGCCGGGAGCGTGGGGTGGAGGAGGCCTCCGGAGCGTCTGAGGACGGCTTCCTTCAGGAATTTGCGACGTGAAGCAGAGGTAGTTGTCCGGGAGGAGAGCTGGTGATCCATGACCGCAGCAGAGCCACTCTGGGTACCGGCGGGGAGGAGGGCTCCACGTCACCCTCTGGTGCCGGGCCGCCGGGGCGGCGAGCCGCGGGTACACCGCCAGCTGCCAGTGTGGAGCCAGCC
>NW_026081655.1:0-3889 GCF_006386435.1 Epinephelus moara | reverse complement strand
GAGAGAGAGAGAGTGTGTGTGTGTATGGTGTTGCCCATGCCATTGGAAATGCTGGGGTGTCCAGCGAGGTTATTTTTGGATCAGTGACAGCGTGTCAATGGCTGCAGATGCGTCGCAAAGGAAGGCTCTGAGATACCAACAGACCCTGGTAGGTCTTTCCCAACTCTTCCTCTACCTGCCTGCCTGTCTGCTGTCTTTAAAATGTCTTCCTTTCCCCCTCATGTCATGCCGATCCACCTGCTCCTCCCTCATCTCTCCATCTACCCACCTGTCGTTTAGTCTTTTCCAACCATCCTCTGCTGTTCCTCACTCACTTTCTTTAGTTACTTCACCTCTAACTTTCAATACGTCTACAATGACATCCTGCTCATTTGTTTTCCTCTGCGTGCTGCCTCCTTCCTCGTCCACCGGCAGTGCTCTCCTGTCGTTCATGCTTCCGTACTGTGTTGCATAAACTTCTCACAATGCCCTTCTCTCGAATCAATACTCCTCATCTCAGCCATTTTCCTCCTCTTCCTCCTCCTACGCTCTCTTTACTTCTTGAGCGAGATCTGCTGCAACTTAAAGTCAAGCTTATTTGTGCAGCCCTCAAACACATTCACAGTCTCCGCTGGTTTCACACCGCCCACGCTACGAAACACTGAGTGAAGGCGATAAATGGAAAGTCATCCCTGTGAAGAATCAAGGATTTTGTTATTTATTTGGATTTCAATCTCTCGCTTGATCTCTTGCATTTGATTGTTGTAGTTGTTTTTTGCATTGCACAGATTCTATCTCCTTCCTTTGCAAACTCATCTGTCTTCTTGTATCTGCCTCCTCAAGCTGCAGCCTTGTAAAGTCATTGCTGTTTTCATGTGTTGGTGGATATAAATACCTGTATACAGGAAACCTGAGCAGACAGGTTAGATGTACGTGTTGAGATGAAGTCATTAAGTCACGATATCCTCTGGTTCATCTGTTTAAATGCTCATCCAGGATGATGGTCATTCCTCCCAGGAGCATCATGTCTGCCACTGACTCGTATCCAATCCCACCTGCTCTGTGGACATAAATGACTCGCAGCATCAGATCATTTTTTTAGAAACTGACTTAAAGCATTGTGTTAACCTTTTTTGTTTTTAAAGGTAATTTTCTGAGTTGAATGTGAATTATAAGACAAGAGGATGACAGATACATGAGCAACTGAGGTTAGAGCAGCTGGGGTGTGTTTGTGTGTAAGTGCTGCCTGACAGGAGGCGAGGAGGAGCAGTGACAGTGTCAGTGTTCCTCTCTTCCTTCTTCTCTTCCTCTTCTCCTCCGAGACGATGGACGATTGCCCACAGCAAATCTCTTAACTATTTCCCGGCCCTTGTGGAGCCCCTCGGGGGCCCACAGGTCAGATAAAAATAAGAAATCTCAATTAATCACACTATTTACAAGCTTAATGTCGCTCTGAGAAGGCTCACATCTCCAAGGTGTGAAAGCTGTGATTGTATGTGTGTGTGTGTGAGAGAGAGAGAGGAAATTAGAGCCTTGAAGGATTGGAGGAGTTTATGTGTAGAGCTGTTAATAGATCATCCTAATATGATTTATTTATTGATCAGCAGCAGGATGTGCCTGAGTATATTTTCAGATTGATGGTTTAGCCGGTTAAATCTTCACAGATGGACACTGATGCTGCGAGGTTACAACAGACGTCTGTGTATTCAGTGTTAAGGTTTAAACTGGGTTACATTAGATTAAAATGTGGAGGTGTTTCAGATGTTAAGGTCAGATATAACTTGTTTCAACTGCATTTAAATTACTATGTTTCAACTCATGGTAAGGGCCTTCATTATACATTACAGGACTGCACCATTACACGTGATTGTATAACTGATTAAATTAAGTAAGTAAAAATGAGAAAGAAATAACAAAAGTTGGGTTAAGACACTTTATTTTAGGCATATTTCCTGGAAAGAGTGATGTAATTTCATACTAATAACAGGGAAATAGGAAAGGAGTTTAATTGTTTTTTTGTCTGCCTGACCTGCTCTGCGCTGACTAAAAGAAGGTTACGCTGGTAAACTACCATACCGATTTAACACTGCCTCATTTTCTCGTAAGGTAGCACAATTTAAAGTGGAAACAAAATTATCACCATGAAGCAGTTGTTGATTTCACAATGTAATGGCTGTAGGAAAATGACACCATCTATGTTTAGACTGCTTCCCTATAAACCTCGCTTTTACTGTGTGGAGTCCACACTGTTAGTAATGAGCTCCCCGAAGAAATACTGAAAAATGATTGAGGGGTCCACAGTATGTGTTTAAAGGACATATCGAGGATGTCAAACTCAATCAGCTGCAAAAACATGTTTAAAAGATAAATAGAGTTAGAAGCTAAACAGTAACTCTACAGATCACAGTTTAAAAGTGAACCAGCACATCATGATTGCGACAGAAGACAGTGAATATAAAGGGAAACTTTGCCAATATTCAACCAGCTGTGTGTCATCGCAGTGTGTGCAGATGAACAGTGTTTGGCTTCCCCCCATGTCACCAGCTGCCGGACCTCTGCCGCTGGACGGGAGTGGAGCTCTGGGGGAAGCCAAACACCATTCATCTGCACACACTGTGATGACACATAGCTGGTTGAATATCGGCAAAGTGTCCTTGCTTCCCTTCACTGGTCCCTGTAGAGCAGGGTCGGCTTTTATTCAGCGTTGTAACTGATAAAAAGCAAAAGCAGCATGTGCATACATTCAGTAGGCTGTACCTTCACTGGCTAGCTAACCCTATGCTCTTCAGGGTTTGATTCTAGTATTGGGCTGGGAAAGAAACTTTTATCTCCTTCCAACTTCTCTGGGTAAGGGGTATCTTTATTATACATGCCACAGACACAACGTTTAGCTCAAAAACCAGCCTGAAAATGATGAAAATCTGAAACAATTGCATTAGAGTCTGTAGAGCATGACCATGCAGCTGTCAGACCCTTGTTGGAGCTACGCTATGATTGCCCAGTCTGCATTCGAGGGGTGGGACTTCACAAATGGTCAATTCTGTCTGCCACTGGGTACGATCTCCCAAGAAAATGAAGGCTCGATGTACGCCAGAGAGGAAGTGTGTCAACCACTGCACAACCAAAACAGGAAGAGGATAGTGCTTTTCTTTTCCCCAGTAGCTACTGGTACCTATCACAGTTTCAGTGTACGATCTTTGCAATTACTATCCCCAGTAGCTCTATAAAGCTCGTAAGGGGAACCTGAAAAATATGTTCCTCAGCTTTGTATTTGCGTAATATGACATGGACTACGGTTCGGTTAGGGGAATACAATCATGACTCAGAGTCACAAAATTACACTGGAGCGTGCTCTTCCCGGTGAGCCACCAGGGCAGCCCAGTGGTTACTTTTTTTGGATGGAAGAACAACTCCCAAACATATTTCAGCACTAAATTTAAAGTCATATTTCAACCAACTAATGAAACAGTAAAAAGAGTGGAAGAAAAACAAAAGAAGTCGAGATGAATAGTTGAAAAGTTGTTTCCACTTCTAACCTGACGCTTGCTACCTGGTCTAGCTTCTGACAGTGATTCATTTGTAATAAACTCGTTGACAGTGTGAGAGACTTAAACATGTTCTTTTCCTGTAATTATTAGCTAATTACATATTTCTTCTCAGAAAATGTCTCGGAAATTATTAAGAAATTATCTGGAAATGAGGCATCACAGTCCTCTGACCTCCAAATCACCAATTACTCACTGAGTTTGTTAAGTTGTGTTAACCACTTCCAAGTCACACAACTGTTGCTGACCCTTGACCTTCACAAAGAGGAAGCGCCCTCTGTTGACTTGTGTCACACTGACAGACACACTTCAGCATGGGTGGCGAGAACAGATAGCTGCGTACGTGCGTGTGTGTGTGTGTGTGT
>NW_026081654.1:7524-8367 GCF_006386435.1 Epinephelus moara | reverse complement strand
GCTCGTCAAACACACCACATGATGCACTCAAACAAACACACACACACACATCAGGGCTTCAGCTAAAGGAGGGAGAGGAGGGAGAGAGTGCACAGCTAACCGGTACTGAAGAAGCAATGAAGCACCACAACACCAAAGGGTAGGGATGAAGAGAAGAAGGAAGGCTCCATCCACAAATACAATGCGGTCATATACAGACACCCACACTAAAACCTCGTTCCCACCAAACCTTTTCAGTATGATACCTTTGGAACCAACAGTAACCCTTTAGACATGGTACCTAGACCCAGTTCACATAACCCGGTCAAAATTAATATATAAATACTTGAAGATCCACTCATTACTAAAAGTGTATGTCATATTAAAACTAAATTGATGGTCAAAGTTGTCACAGTGAAATTTAAGGTGTGTTGATGGATTCACGTCATCAACTTTTCTCCGACTCCAGCTGCTGCAAGAGGCAGCAAAACATCCTTTCATTTTATAGTTACAGTTTACTAATAAAACTCTCCACAGTATTAACAGTGGTTACATGAGCCTCAAAACCCGCCTTCATAAACTGGGCTCTAGGGATGCACCGAAATGAAAATTTGTGGCCGAAGCCGAAGCCGAATAATATTAAACGCTTGGCCGAGTACCGAATACCGAATATTGTTGTTTAGTTTTTCATTAGGTTTTGCAGATGAACCCCCTCCAAATTAGTGTTGTCAGGGTACCAATATTAGGACCCACTGTGCGATACCAATGAAAATATCATGGTTCTGAGTAGTATCACGATACCACAGCGAAAATGAGACAGATGTGCCTTTTGTCATTTATAAAAAGATAAATCACTTTTCTATA
>NW_026081654.1:0-7104 GCF_006386435.1 Epinephelus moara | reverse complement strand
TCTGTGTGGGTACATGAGACCCTAAAAAAGAGGGTGGATCATGGGGAGTACCACCAGTTGGTCCAGGAGCTTCTCCTCCATGATGGCTGTTTCCAGGCATATTTTAGGATGACTCAGGGGCAGTTTGACAACCTGCTGTCTATCGTCAGGCCGTATAGCTCTGAGTATCCAGCAACTGCTACCACCAGTTTCTCCTCCATTGTTTACCACCACAGAAGGCCTCTCAAATCATCTGATTGGACAATGGGAAAAAAATGACCAAAAAAGAGATGATGTGGGGCATAATTCCACTTGGAGTTGAAGTTTTTCAACTCAAGAAGTTCAGAGTGCTCCGGCAAAAACACCATGTGCCTAGAGCACAGAAACACGAGGCGCGTCGCAATGCAAAAAACGCAAGCAAAAAGCTTCATTCTCATTAAAAACAATTACAAAAAGCGCCTCCAGCTGCTGAAACACTTTCTGTCTGATCAGTGCTTATTAGGGTTGTTTCCGCTGTTTTCAGCGAAAATCTCTAAAAACCGACTGCACGCTACCTGCTTGCTAACTTTTGCAAGCAGACTAGTAACACGCAAAACATAAATAATACAGTTTTGGAGTTAGCGATGGGAGCATTTTCCTTGTTTTAGGTGAGGCTAACCAGCTCTTGTCTCCAGCTGCTGCACCAAGCTAACGCATGTCCCGCCAGTCTCTCTACGAAAATAAAAATGACCTGCTGATATCAACCCTGCATCCCTCAGACCGAGGACCCAGCTCTGAATCAGAATCAGATGGACTTACTTTTATTTATGTCGTTCCTCTCTGTTACAATCAGGGTTTCCTTGTTGGTAAATGTAATGCCCGGTAATTAAATAATTAGCAACAAATATCGACTGATTCCAATTGATCGGAGCATCCTTTCATTCACAACAGGAAATGAGCACATACAGGCATCCTGTGTGGTTCAGATGAGGTTCTGCTGCACACCAGGCGACTGACTGGCCTGTATTTGCATGATCTGCACCTCTATCTACTGGATATATTTGTGTGTACATGTGTATTTTTGCCTGTGGATTTACTGTGTGTGTGTATCATTTATGTGTTTGTGCTCAAAAAAGCTCTGCAACATTTGCAGTTTTAGCTGCTGCATCATGAAGTGAAAGCTTCTTCATGCATCTGTGTGTGTGTGTGTGTGTGTGTGTGTGTGCATGCGTGCGTGCATGCGTGCGTGTGTGCGCGCGTGTGTGAAAGAGAGACTGGTGGAGTGCAAAAAGAAGTGTTGTTGTGGTGGACAGAGAGAGAAGGTTTGAAGCGAAAACAACAAGGTCACCTTCATTAGAAAAAAGTTTGAAACATGTATATGTAAATTAGTTTCTCTGTGGATTGTGTGTGTGTGTGTGTGTGTGTGTGTGTGTGTGTGTGTGTGTGTGTGTGTGTGTGCGCCACCTGGGCCCAGACTGAAACAATCTACCTGTGTACCTGTGAGTTACCGAATGACCTTTCAGTTCTTTAGGAGACGAGCGGACCTGTGCTGCCTGACAGACTGTGAATGTGCACACGCGCTGTAGGATGTGTGTTTGCATCTTGTGCACCAGCAGCGCTGCCAGACAGCTTCTGTATGTGCCCTGTCTGTGTCTCTGTGCTGAGCTGCCAATCATCCAGTCATCCTCTTCCTCATTAGCACACACACATGCTGCACACACACACACACACTCAGGCTTGCTGCAGGCATGAGGCACTTGATGAAACCTGTCAGTATCTGTTATCTGGCCATGCTGGAAAAGGCAGGAAGATGCTCATCCAGACAGTTTATACTAATATTTCTGTCTCATTTGTCTGCTCGCCTGATTAATGAGAACATAGACACTAAAATCAGAAGATCATTCACTCCAGTGTGTCGTGCTAAAATATCAGCAAACACTGTTGAGTGACGAGTTAAGACATGAATAACATGTATACAGAGCGGTGGCTTCAAAACAAAATGGCAGGTAGTTTTAAAGATACAAGTCTGCTTATAAAATTCAAGGAAAACACAAAATATAACATATAAACTTTTATTTTAATTTTTGATTGAATTTATTTGGATTTATTTTCTATTCATTCATATTTTGTATTTATTTAAATATTTTATTTTTACTTATTATTTTGAGTTTATATATTTATTTCTATATATTTTTTATTTATTTATTTAAATTAAATTAGCTGAATTTTACATATATATATATATATATATATATATATATATATGTATGTGTTGTTTGTTTGTTCTTTTAATGTAAGTGGGCAACATGGAAAAATATGTCAATCATGATATACGTTTTTTATTATTATTTTTTTTTTAACCAGGACATAAGGGAACTCTTTGTCATGATCAAATATAATTTATTTTATTTTATTTTTTTTTGTGGATAAAAATGATGCAGCATCCCATTAAATTTAATACCTGTCAAATCAATGTTATCTTATCACACAGATAATATAAAAATCAAATATTGCCCACAATAATTTAAGCAGAGGTATGGAAGTGATGGGTACCACAATATAAACAGTATGACAACATTTTGTTAAGACTGACAAATTTATATTCTCATATCGCCCCAAACCAATATAACAATATGGTAATAATGAAACTTTTTGTGTAGGACTTTTTTAATTTAATTTAAGAAAAGTGGTAAAGTAATAATCTCTCCTGATATATTGATAATAAGTTATAGAGCAAGATGAACATCACTTGTTCTTCTTCGCTTTGTCCATTTTGTACACTTTGCTTAATTTGCTTAATTAAATCTTGTGAAGCGATCTGTGTATTAATATCAGATCACACTTGTTGGATTTTTTTTCCTTCTTGAGTCAGATTTTTTTAAATTTTACATACAGAATAAATGAACAAAGGAATACTTAGCACATCTGTTTTCAAACAGGTGTGTAGGAGAGGGATGAGCAGGACGCAACTTGTAGAAAAACTCCTGCACACTCTCTAACTCGCAAAAAAAAAAAGATTTTATTGCTGATTTTATGACAAACAGTGCACAGTTTGCCTGATGAAGGTCTAGTTCTACGAGACATACAGAATAAATGAAAAATAAAAGTCTTTATGTCTAAAAATCAGCACACACACACACTGATCACTTTACAGAAAGTCTACGGAAGCAAACGAGAGACAAAAGTATTTAAAGTTAAACACATCTGAATTCATAGCATTGAAATATTTTACTTTGGAAAACCATCTGAATTTATTGTTCTGAATTCACCTCTTTGAAATTAAAATATGAAATGTCTTGTTTTGCAATTTCAGAAGCTGAATTAGATTTTTTTTCAACTTTCACGAATTCAGATTCAAAACTTTAAATTTCAGAATTTAAAAAAAGAAAAAACAGATTTTTCTACTTGAATTTTTGACTCTGAATTTGACCAATCACACTATTTTTGAAAATCTGATACTTAAGGGTTTTTTTAATCTAAATTTGTGTGAGAAAAAAAAAATTCAAATTCAACTTTTGAAAAAAAAAAGTTTAAAAGTAAGATTCAGACGATCAGAGCAAATGAGCTGATTTCTGTTTCTCCGAGCCTGTCCTTTAAATCTGACATGTAAATCAGACACATCGTGGTAAAATGCAAAAATCTATCATTCATTATTTAATTAATGCCGTTCCAGCATGGCCGTCCTCACCCCTCCACCTCTGACACCCTCTCCCCTCCCTCCTTCACCCTGCCTGCCTCCCCCCTCTCCCCCCTCCTCCCCCCTGCTGTGCCTGGCTGCTCTTGTTTGACCTTTGCCCTCGCTTGCAGGTGGGCGGAGCAGGTGTCCAGAGTTGGCCAATAACAATCAGGGCGTCGCCCTCTGTGACACGCCCTCTTTGGGGTTGGATAATGAGCAGGCTCCCGACAGCCGATTCGCCGGTGAGTGGCAACCTCTCGAACATGGACCAATGAGAGCTGAGGACTGGGCATGAGAGTGAGGGGGGGGAGGAGGGGGGAGGAGAAGTGAGGAAGATGAGGGGGGGGGGGAACGGAAACAGAGTGCATGAGTCAGAAGAGTTAATGATTTCTGACACATACTAACACGCTGACGGAAATTAAAGCTAAAAAGAAATCAGATGTTTTATTTCGCAGCAGTTAGAGACCAGAGAGGTTTTGTAGCATCTTTGCCCAGCATGAAGATCTGGAGCCTTCCTTCTTCTCTTCATCCCTACCCTTTGGTGTTGTGGTGCTTCATTGCTTCTTCAGTACCGGTTAGCTGTGCACTCTCTCCCTCCTCTCCCTCCTTTAGCTGAAGCCCTGATGTGTGTGTGTGTGTGTGTGTGTGTGTGTTTGAGTGCATCATGTGGTGTGTTTGACGAGCGCTCTCTGCATGCTGGTGTTTTCTGTTTGTGTGAGCGTGTGTGAGGGAGAGAAAAGAGTCGGGTCCATCCCAGAGTTTGAAGTTCATGTTCAGCGTCTGCCAGCTCCGAGCCGCTTTGCCAAACATCTGCAACTCATTCTCACCGCCCTCCATCTTCCCTTCCTCCTGTCCTCTCCTAATCCTGCTCCCTGCTTCCTAACACTCGGCGGGTCACTGTGATGAGAGCTAAAGGCGTCCATTTTGTTCTTGATTTACTGTGTTTCTAAGTTTTGGGTTCAGACTTGCCTAACAGCCTTTAGCTCTGCATCCGTCTCGCAGCTCTCTTAAACCCTGATTTACCTTCATCCCCTCGAACCTGACGTCACCCCGTTGGTCTGTGATTGTGTGACATGTTTTCTCTTTCTGTGTCGTAAAAGTGTTCTGTTATCTCTCTGTTTCTCTCCTTTTCCCCCGTCATTCTTCACATCTTCTGCTGTCTTTTCTTGGACATTCTCCTTCCTTCCTTCCTCTCTCCTCTCCTTTGTCTCCTTTGTCTCTTTCTTCCTTCTCTCGCCTTCTTTCGGATGGACAGATGAGGAGTCGTGCCCAGTGCACATTGAGGACTAGGTATGGAGTTATGGCTAGATGGTAGATCAGACTTTAGGGTCATATATGTAGTTTGCATGCACAGTTTTATTCAAGAAATTCTCTCCTAAAAAATATAGTATAAATATCTGTAAAATGGTTTTAATCTTTTCTCAGAATCTGCCTTACATTATATTTTCTCATTGCACAGTGACAGTTGAAGTGAGGTAGCTTTCATTGCTGATGTTATTCATTATTCATATTCTCTGTGGTCCAGACCTAAAAGTATCAATAATTAATTTTATTCACTGGCTGATATTTACCGTTATTCACTGTGAGTCAGGACCATGTTGGCTGATGAGCGTTTGAGTCGCTTCGAACTGACATGACCCTCAGTACAGGACAGGAAGCTAGAAATATGATACATGTGATTATTGTGAGTCAAAATTACAATAATTTAATAATTTCAACAAAGTGCTGTGCATTTTAAGAAAAGTAGAGTATCATGTAATGTGCAAAGGAACAAGTCAAGCAGCCTAAGTTTAAAGGGTGATAACTGATGATGTTTTTATCCAGATATGCACACTGATCATTGTCCTGCCTTTAGAGAGTCCAGGCTGCTGGTTTCTGGTCTGCAGGTCCAAACAAGACTGCAGGATGAGTCAGCAGACTTTGATTTATGAATACTGAAAACTGCTTTTAATGACTCATATATTGACGTGTACCAACAGGTAGCCAAACATTTAAAGCAGAGACCAAGATGAAACTGTGCATTTCAGTATGTCTTGTAAGTGTAAGTGTTTGCAGCCAGAATGATTGAATTTAGAAGCACATGAGCTCATCACAGGGGCAAAAAGGCGAAACTACAAAATGGCTACTCTGTCACATTAGGTGACTTAAGTGCGTTTAATTCAGCCGTGACGTGGTGAGACACATGTCAAACTACATGTGAAAAACATGACCAGTCAGTGCAATCTTTAAGAACCTTCACATGGTGGTTGGGCAGGAGGGGTTAGAGACAAACGTCTGGGATCAAACACTGTGCCGTCAAAGTGTCATAGAACACAGACGTTCGTCAAGACACTGGAAGTAGGAAAGAAGTGTCACACACTCTGGCTCCATCTGCGTTTCCCTTTAGTCACATGACATTTCAGCCCTTAAACCTTCATTATAGTCGAGACATGAGCACAAATTTTATCCATGTTTCCAGAAAAAAATCAAAATAAAATGTGAAGTAATGTGTTAATCGTCCACTGTCATGTGAATATCAGGAGTCGGGCGCATCAAGATCAATAGTTGGTGACGCTAACTCTACAGTTAGGTGTCATTATAACATTTCATAGGTAAAGGGCGACACTTGTGGAAATCATGATGTAAATATGACTTATGTTTGTTTTTAATTTATTGATTTAAGGGACATTTTAGTCTCCTCGTGGCTCTACACAGATCTCATGTTTTCATCTCTTCAGTGTTTGTTAAGGTCACACGCTTCAAGATTTATTTAAGTTTGTTCTTAATGCATTTTGTTGTATTTTATTTTTATTGATACACCAGATTTTCCACCTCTAACAAGCTTAAAAACTTGCAATATTTCAAATGCGTCTGCACCCATGGTAGGAGGCATTGTGTTTTTGGTGGTCCATCCGTCAGTCCCATTCTCGTACAATATCAACATTTAATGCACTATTAGCTGTTTCCTAGACGACACACTTTGCAGTGCATGAGGCGATAGTAGAGTAAGCATGTTAGTCTAGGTCAGCCTGCACCCTCCTGTAGAATACTTGATGATGGATCACTGCACACACAGAAAACCGGACCATATCCTTCTGCAGTGTTATATATCTGTTGCTGGCTCCCTTTTCCCTCGACCCTGAACTGTTAGGGTCAAGAGGACTGCACTACTATATCCAAGCTGCAAACAGTCACGTGATCACAGTCCGAATGTGTCGATGAAGCCGTTCTGTGGCACCGGTTGCAGTATGATATCAAAGGAATGGGTCCCAAATCTGTAAGACCCCCACTTTTCTAGAATTATGAGTGAAAATGTCAAAGAAAACATCAAATGGATAATAAAGTTTTTGCAACTAAACCGTCGCTGAGTGATTTCCTGTTTATTTTAAATGGGACAGATTCATTAATCAGTGCAGGATTTTGTTTCGGTTCATGTGCCTGAACATGAAACGCTGCTCTCAGATGTTTCCTAACATGGTCACCGTCGCTGA
>NW_026081653.1:0-2526 GCF_006386435.1 Epinephelus moara | reverse complement strand
ATGACACAAACCAAAATGTGAACTCTGTCATCCAAAGTGGGAGATGACCTGTAGCCTTAACTCTGTCATCCAAAGTGGGAGATGACCTGTAGCCTTGATCACTGCCCTGCAATGGGCTTTCAGGTAGGATCTAGAAAACAATTTAAAACCATTAACTGCTGACTGTTATTTGGCACAATACAATGCATATTTGGGTTAAAAAGGTGTTAAATGCCAAAGAATAAAAAAGGAGATATTTTAAATAGTGTCAGAGTTGAAAGGATTGTACCTTGTAACCGTCTTTCACATGTCCCTTCAAGGCCAGTATGACATCTGCCACACTCACTCCAGTGATAGTCTTTTGCTCAAAGCCCATGATGTCATTAAAAATGAAAGAATAGTAGCTCTCAGGGTCTTTGTGGATTTTATAAGCTGTGTACTGTAGAAAAGAAGGTTTAGTTATTTGCATCATTTTAGCAAATCCCAGACATAATTTCAATGTCCTCCTGAGTCCCTGTGTCCTCATATGAGGACATCACATTTCGGATTTACTTGACCTTACACTTCATTCTGCTTAACTTACAACTGTTGTCCTCAATTTTGGACACTTTTTTGTGCCATCTAGTGGTAGTAAGACCACAATACACTAATCCATGTAAAAACAAGATGGCAGCCGTCTCTGCCAAGTCAGTCTGCAGCTGATTCTGACACAAAGGTGGACAAAGTAAAAACTTGATCACATTTATGGTTGAAACTTCTTTATCTATGATAAATAATGTTTGTAGTTTGATATGGCAACAACTTTTACCAATTTTAGCAAAAGTAACAAGCTAAGACTCTGTTTATTATAAAGTACTTGTTTGAAGACATTGGGACTTTATTGTTGTCTCATTTGAGGACACTGGGACTTTATTACCTTTGACAATATTTAATTTGTTATACCTATCAGGTCCTACTAATCCCAAATACCTAGGAGAAATTGAAAATGCATACCAAACAAAAGTTCGGGTCTCCTTAAAATGTTAGCCCTTGGTTTTGAACATTATTTCCTATGCCTCAGATTTACTCATTATGTTGCTCATTAAGCTATATATAGATATATAGATAAAAATCTATATTTAGGTTCCCGAGGGCAATCCTCCTGGAACTGTGCGCAGAGCTGCGGCCGGCCTTGGAGCTCGACACGGCGAGGAGCCATGCGCTGCCTGTATCCATAGCGTCTCCAATTCACATTTGCATTCTGTAAAGTTTTCCTTTTTTCCCGTCTTACTCATTCTTTTGTTTTAGTTTTCTGATCGTGCAGAGAGGAGAATCTCAGGTGCAGGGTTCATTTAAATATAATTTGCATATTTAAATGGGGGCGTGGACAGGGTGGGGTCGGGTACTCCCAACATGTGCGCTCAATTCCACATGTATGTACAAAGGAAATGTACTTGGATTCATGCCTACGCACAGATTCATACATCTGGATGTTTTTGTGCGTACAACGTTTTCTGGATTTAAGCGTACGCCATGTTTCAGTAAGAAATCCACGCAAGTCGTTGTACATGAGGCCCCTGGTCTGGTTGCCAAGCAGTTCATTTTTGTAATAGAAGTTCTTCGGATGTATAAAACTGGGTTGTTGGCTACGTCAAATTAGGTGTCCATTCCTTGATTACCCTGTAAGTTATTCATATTCCTTCAGTCCGTACGGGTCCTCAGATCCAAAGAATCAAAAGTGTTTTTAATAAAAATTAATACAAGTTTTTAATATTGTTTTGTTGAGATAAATTGGTGTGTGTTTCCTATCTTTGCTGAGCAGCAGNAAATCTGTTGGATTATTTCACATAATGGTCAAATAACCATATTGTGTATTTATTCATGTTTATTTATTTCAGTGTCTTTCATTTAATCTTACACAGTACAAACAAGCATCATTTTTGCAAAGCCAGGTTTTGAACACGTTACATATACTTTATTCAGGAATTTCATCTCCTAAACTCAACTAAAAGTTATGCAGTGAAGCCTCACATGATGATATAATACTGATATATTAGTGTCAACTGATGAATGAATGAATGAATGAATGAATGAATGAATGAATCACCACATCAAATCATAACACTCCAGTGAAATGTCCTCCCGTCAGTTCCTTCAACTTGTGCATTGAAATATAATACTTTTTTGTCTCTTCTTACATTGTAGTAAGAAGAGCTGCTTTATGATTATCCATCTTTGCAGACTGGCAGCTGTGCATGTGTTTACAGAATACCTAATGTTTAACATAGCTTACTTACACATACAGTACCAGTCAAAAGTTTGGACACACTTTCCCATTTACTTGAATGGAAAAGTGTGTCCAAACTTTTGACTGGTACTGTACATGTGTATACAAATGTAACACTGTGCAGGAGAGGTTAGAAGCCAAAAACGATTCATGAAGATACACAAAGACTGCATAATTCATCAAACTTTCTTTTTTGTTTTCATGCTTTGATCAAGGTTTGTGTCAGCAGAATGTTGGTCTACAGGTCACTGAGGAAGTCGTCTCCAAAGGTAATCATCTGT
>NW_026081652.1:2046-3050 GCF_006386435.1 Epinephelus moara | reverse complement strand
ATTATTAGGGCCTGAGCAACGACGAAGTCGTCCGTGGAGGACCCTATTGAAATCGCGCTGTTTATTAGGGCCCGAGCGATGACGAAGTTGTCCGCAGAGGATCCTATTGAAATCGCGCTGTTAATTAGGGCCCGAGTGACGACGAAGTCGTCCGTGACTCTATTGTAATCGCGCTGTTTATTATTATTAGGGCCCGAGCAGGTCACAGACCTGTGAGGAAAGTGCTATTATTAAGGAAAGTGCGTTTTGGCTCATAACTCCCATATACTTTGTCGCACATTCAAAAACCTTATATCCACGCGTTCAGTGAATTGTGCTGAATCTCGTGGTACAGGCCACGCCCATTTCCGCCTACTGTTTTTTTTTTTTGCAAATTTGCAAAATGTCACAAACCTACTTTTTCGAACTCCTCCCAGGCAATTTCACTGATTGGCATGAAACTTTGCACACAGCATCTGTGGACCCTCCCGACAAAAAGTTATTAAAAGAATTTTGATAGTCCAAACAATACTTAAGTTATTAAATAGCAACTTCCTGCAGATTTTGTTCTAAACAGGAAGTGCTGGATATCTCCACATTGGTGTATCCGAATGACATGAAACTCAGGTTACCACTTCCCCATGAGCCCCTGAGGCTCTGTGCAAAATTTCGGGTGATGACCACAAGGTGGCGCTCTTCAAATTGAAGTATTTTATATCTCAACATCGGTTGGGCGGATTAACACGAATCTTGGTATAATTATTGTCAATGCCCTCCTGAGGATATCTGACGAAGGACTTGCCGATCCACTACTAGGTGGCGCTTGGGTGGCCGTCTAATTTAATATTTGGCACTGTGCCAACACCATAACACTCATGGAAATAAAATTGATAGGGGTGGTATAGACTGGCCCCTGTAACTCACACACCAAAAATGACCAGCAGGTGGCGCTATTTTCAATGCAAAAGCGTTTTTGGCTAATAACTCCCACATAATATGTCGCACATTGTTAAACCTTCTATTTA
>NW_026081652.1:0-803 GCF_006386435.1 Epinephelus moara | reverse complement strand
TTGTTTTGAAGGGACAAGGGATGCTTGAAAACTCACCAAACGTGGCATACACATCACAGGTTGCAAGTCCTGTTGTCTAATGTGATTTTTGTGCTTTGATGCACCAAGATGGCTCAACAGCGCCCCCTAGAATATTTCAATTAAGCAGCCCCCAAAGCTGCTTTTACCTACATGTATGCAACTTGGTAGGCACCTGTAACACTCAATGACGTTCAAAAAAGCCTCTTGGAGCCATGCTCCAAACCCAGCAGGAAGTCTGCCATTTTGAATTTACTTGTGACACTTTTGTGCATTTTTGCCCATTTCCAGGGCTTGAAAATTAACGAACGTGTCCTACAGATTTAATCAGATTGGCTCCAAACTTGGTGTATGTAAGCATGACTAGGTTGTGACCAAAAGTTATCACAGGATTTGCCCAATGTTGAATGGCGCGCCCGCTGCCGAGCATTGAATCTTGAGGTCTTGCCATGAAAAACGAAATTGCTGTAGCTTTGGCATAAATGGTTCTGTCTCCACCAAACTTCACATGATTCATATTAGTCCCGCCCTGAACACATTTTTATTACCATATTGCCTGATACTGATAGACCCACCTAGTGGCGACAGGAAGTAGGTCTCATCAAACACTTATCTTTCGATTTATCTGAAAGTTACATGCTGTGGTGTATATTTGATGTTCACAAACATGACATATCATTAGTGTCTACGTGTGGTGCAGAGGGTTTAATTTTGATGTCTCGCCATGAAACAGGAAATTGCTATAAATTTCGAGTAAATGGTGTGTTGTCCACCAAACTAGACAT
>NW_026081651.1:0-6111 GCF_006386435.1 Epinephelus moara | reverse complement strand
GCGGCATATTGAGTGCCAGGTGGACAGCGCGCGCTGTTATTGGACGCCGCATGGACACTCACGCTCTTGCGATTGGACTTTGATCTTATCCCACAGTAGTGGTACCTGAGGTACCGTAGTACTACAGTACTACAAAAATTGCAAGATTAGCTTTTACTCATTGCATGAATGTCACAGGCTGTCAAGATCTACAGTATAGATCTCGACCACATAAGTTTTTGTAGATTCTACAAGTTCTGTTATTCTTCACAACATGTCAAGGGTAAGGTACTCAGGTAAGGAATGTCAGGTAAGACATTCAAAGTAGAGGCTATGAATGAATAATACAACCTGTACTCATTCCAAAGTCGTCAAATACTGCCGCTTTGTCAGGGATTTTGGCATCAGACACCAATGGGTACCTTTTACAGGGATATGCAACGTATTAGAACAGTTTTATATATCCTATGAAAAATGCACGAACAACAGTTAGTATGATATCCTATGAATTTGCGGCCCATGAATGACGTTATGTCCTTCATGTACAGTTACATAATTAACATAAAATGACGGAGGTTAGGTTTAGGCAAATAAAGTTACTGTGGTTAGGTTTAGGAAAGGAAACATGGTGATGAAGTACTTTAGAATGACTCAAAGTTTACACGGATCTGAACATTTGACTCCAGGGGAGAGTCCCTGGCAAAAGTCTGTCTGTCTTTTTTTTCTTTTTTTTTTTAGTGACCCATCCACCACCCCAACCTGCTTCCTTACAAGTCTTTGGGACTATGGAACTAGAACAGTCTCAAAATGAATAAATGCACACTGAAATTAATAAATGGACAAAAAAGGATTCACAAATATATATATACATATATATATATATATATATATATGTATATATGACTCAAAACCAAGCGGCAACCTCCGGGGGTGATGAGTGAAGCCAATGCGGAAGTGCCAAAAACTGTGAAAACAACTGTGGGTTGTTTTTTTTTATATCTCATCCGTTTAAATGTTATTAAGGTTTAAAATTGCACATAATTAAGGGCGTGGCCACTTTGAGTGACAGGTGGCACCATCACGGGTGGCTAACTAGCATGCTAACTAGCCGCTGGCCGTCTGCTCGGCGTCATCTCAGCTGATTCGCGTCTATGTTTAAGCCATTGAACCTGTCTTCTCAGCCGTGTTTGTGCCTTTTGGATATTTTTTTCAGGCAAATATTGGAGTAATATGGCTTGCTGTTCGATTAATTGTACCAACAGACCGTCCAAGAAGTCTGTGCTCCAGTTTTTTTGGTAAATGAAATTCGGAAATTCTAGTATTATTTTATTTATGTTTATATGTTAGCACTAATTAGCGGGTATCGGTGCCTGCAGTCAAGACCTAGCTTGTCAGCTAATTATTATATTAAGCCTTTATTTAGGACATGTAAAATCGCATTGAGACCTGTATTACAGCAGCAACATCCACATCAAGTTACAAAGCAACAAACAATACAATACAAAACAAGCTTAGCTCATTAACTAGCTAACTAGCCAGCTAACGGTTAGCCTTCGAGCAAGATGCCAATCCGGGATGCATCGAAGTCAGAACCTAACAGAGAAGTGTTAGGATTTAGGCATTTAGGGTAAGTAACTATATGTCAATAACTAAGTCAGGTAACAATAACTAAGTCAGGTAACAAACTGCGCCAGGATCGGGTCGGGCGGTGCGCCGCTGATAGTTGCATATACGGGACACACTGCACCCATTCAGCGGAGCGTCTCAACACTGTGTATCCCCGAACGGATGCTCAAGTGTGGGTGAGAGGAGCGGAGAGGACGCGGAGGTAAGGCCGGGCGGGCCAACACTGTGTATCCCAGGACGGGTGTTTAAGTGTGGGTGAGAGGAGCGGAGAGGACCGGCAATGGTAACGTAACCTGGGCTTGTAACTATAATCTAATTGGCTTGGCTCAGGCAAACCGGTATGGAATACCAAGTATTCTAAACAGTCTGAGAAGATTGAAGGTATCATTAAGAAACACTGGCACATCCTTCAGTCTGACCCTAATTTTCATCAAATTTATACACATCCCCCTCTTGTGGTCTTTAAACGTGGTAGCAATCTAAGAGACTATCTAATAAGATCAGATTTGGCCCCCACTTTGGAATCTAGCCAAAGATTACTTATACCTATCCCGGATGGTAACAGACGCTGTGGGTCTTGTGCTCAATGCAATTATACTTAGTGCTGTAGTACCTATAGACATCCACATTCTGGTAAATCTATCCCCATTAGAGGGGTCATCACTTGCTACACAAAATCTGTGATTTATCTGACTACCTGTCCTTGTGGTAAGACCTACGTAGGCAAAACAAGCAGGGAATTAAAAACCTGCATCGCAGAGCATCGTAGTACCATCAGATGCAAAAATCTTAATTATCCTGTGGCTACTCATTTTGTGGAAGCTAATCGTCCTATTGCTTCATTGAAATACATAGGTATTGAGAAGGTTTCCCTCCCTAGAAGAGGTGGTAATTTAGAAAACTTCTTATCTAGGAGAGAACATTTCTACATACACTATTTGAACACTCTGGCACCAAATGGTCTGAATGTTGATTACGATTTGAAATGTTTTCTATAACTTTTTGCTCTAGATAAATAGTGTCAGTTCTAGTGACAGAGACCAGGTACAGCTTATATTGTTAATGATGCCTTTTTATAAGTTGATGTGCAGCTGATCTGTTCTTCTTTTTTGTAAATATTGTATATTGTGTTTGTTTTGGAATAATCTGTGTTTTTTGTGTCCATTGGGATCCTGTGCAGAATGTTTTGTATTGCATACTTCCTTTTTTCTTCTCTGAAATGGATATTTTGATAGGATTGTATTATATGGATTGTGATGTTTGATCTCTGATGTGAGTCTGATGTGAGATTTATTCACTTCTCTGCTGTCAAACATGCAGGTGATTAGTGTCAAATGCAGACCAGGTGTATACACCAGGTGAGCTGATTGCTCACAGAAGGCTTTATCAGCCACTCCTTTTGGTGTCTCATGTGTGTTAAGACTTGACAAAGGCCCTGTGCCGAAATGTTGTCCTAAATAAAATACCTTTTTTACTTGGAGCTGAGTGTGTGGCGTTCCATCTAGAGAAACTATGTCATCAGATAAAGAGTCTCTGAGTTGTTTGGGGCAAAGAACAATAACTTCAGTTTTGTCTGAATTTAACATAAGGAAATTGGTGCTCATCCAGGTTTTTGTCTTTAAGGCAGTTATGAAGTTTAGTTAATTGATTACTTTCTTCTGGCTTCATCGATAAATACAACTGTGTATCATCCGCATAACAATGGAAATTTACAGAGTGATTTCTAATAATGTTACCTAAAGGAAGCATGTATAGAGTAAATAGGATTGGTCCGAGCACAGAACCTTTCGGAACTCCATGAACGTGAACAAACTGAAAACGATCAGATAAATGAGATTTAAACCAGCTTAGTGCAGAACCTTTTAGGCCAGTTAAATGTTCCAGTCTCTGTAGCAGAATTTGATGGTCAATAGTGTCAAACGCCGCACTAAGATCTAATAAAACAAGGACAGAGACGAGTCCTTTGTCTGAAGCAATTAGAAGATCATTTGTAATTTTAACTAGTGCTGTCTCAGTGCTATGATGCACTCTAAATCCTGACTGAAATTCCTCAAATAAATTATTATCATGGAGAAAATCACACAGCTGGTCTTCAACTACTTTCTCAAGGATCTTTGAAAGAAAGGGAAGATTAGATATTGGTCTATAGTTGGCTAACACCTCTGGATCCAGGGTGGGCTTTTTTAGGAGAGGTTTAATTACAGCTACCTTGAAAGACTGTGGTACATAGCCTGTTAATAAGGATATATTGATCATATCTAATATATGAGTGTTAACTAAAGGTAAGACTTCCTTAAGTAGCCTAGTTGGGATGGGGTCTAATGCTGTGTTCCCACCAAACGCAATGAATGCGATTTACTCGCACGAGTAAATGAAAATTCATCGCGCTACTCGCTCGAGTTTGGACGCTGGGCCATTTATGTAAAATTTGCGTTATCGCATCAGACGCGCAAGTATGAGTCCGCCCATTTTCACTAGATAACAACAACATTACTTCCGCCATTTCTTTCTCTCATCGACCATGGCTGAGATCACCACGATCGCTGCACTGTACCTGCTCTGGAGGTCCCAGATTCGTCTGAGGGCCAAACGCCGCCGTCAGTTCTGGGTGCATGATACCCTGCGGAGGCGCACTGAGCTCGGCGAGTTCCACCGTCTCCAACAGGAGCTCCACCTGGATGATAGCCACTTTCAGCGGTACTTCAGGCTGATTGGGGCCCAGTTTGAGGACCTGTTGGCGAGGGTTGGCCCAAGGATGCGGTCTCTGTAGAGTAACTAACGGTTGCTAACAGCTAACGGTTAGCCCCGCTAATCTACGATAACCATGTTATTAATTTCAGAACGTGATAGTAATGTTTGTTCAATCATTGTGTTTATAGACTTTACAAACTCCAGATTAGTCTAAACGGTGATATAGTGACGTGAAAAATGTGAGATATTCATATATATGTAGCTAAACTCTGCTGGTTTTCTACCCGGAAGTATTTGTAAACAACAAGGTGATTCCCTCTGAAGGGACACTAACAACTCAAAATACACGTCAAATAAAGTTTCTCCAAACATGTTTCTTGTTATTTTAGGTAGTTATTATCACGCTAATGTATGTTCAAGTGTCCATTTCCCCCGGTAAGTTGGTTTTAATTCGTTATTTGATTCTATAAACACAGTCTGACCATCTCGAGCTTTTATTTTGGTACTTCCGGTGACCGGCAGTGTGAATTTGCATATTAGCTAAATATTTAGTTTCGCCCAGAACATTTAGATTTAACATTTAACATTTAGATTTAGATTTAGATGTAGCATTTAGATTTAATATTTAGATTTAACATTTAGATTTAGCATTTAGATTTAGATTTCATATTTAGATTTAAGATTTAGATTTAGATTTAGATTTAATATTTAGATTTAACATTTAGGTGCCACATTTAATATTTAGATTTAACTATTTAATATATTTCTAAGTTAACAAATATTGCTGTAAATGTGGTAAAAGGTGACGTTAAAAAATTCACAACACTTTTTTAAACATTGTTTGAAGCTAAATGTGGCAAAATGTTGATGTTATTTTCAGCGTGAGCCTCTTTACAAACAGCACCCCGTAGCTATCATTAGTCATACTACTGTTATTATACACATATGATTATTGTCACATATGTATACTATCAGATGTTAATATTTACGTTCAACATATTGTACCACAATAGCCAGAATCATAATTATAATATTATTACTTTCATTAATGTTGTTGTAAGCTATTAACATTATCGTCTGTCCTGCATCTCTGTCTCTGTCTCTGTCTCTGTCTCTTTCTCTCTCTCTCTCTCTCTTTCTGTCTCATTGTGACATACGGATTACTGTTAATTTATTATGTTGATCTGTTCTGTACGACATCTATTGCACATCTGTCCGTCCTGGAAGAGGGATCCCTCCTCAGTTGCTCTTCCTGAGGTTTCTACTGTTTTTTTTCCCCATTAAAGGGTTTTTTGGTGGTAGAGTCATTTTGTTGTGGCTACCTAATGACTGATGAACATTAATACCTATTAGCCAAATAGCCTTATTCTGTTCTTTTATGAACAATGTACTTTATTTTTGGCAACCTGATGACTGTTGAGCAGAAATTATGATGAGCCAAGTAAGCTTTTTTGGATGAGCCATTTGAATTTGATGACCACCCGTATTTATTTGAACACAGAGTACACAGACGTACATGGATGCAGAGCTCATTGAAATTGAAGAGCAGACGAGGAGAGAGAGGGGGCAGTGTTACTTTGGTAGAGCATATGCTAAAATTGCAGCAGGCAGAGGAACATGACCGAATCCGGCTAAAGGTAAACACAGACGTTCATTTCTCCTTTCCGTTATGTTGTCGGATAATTATACAAACAATCCGAGCCTATCTGTGTGAAAAAAATGCATTTTTAGTGAATATTTTTAAGTTGTTTAGTCTCGCCACCAGACAATCAGAGAGCTCTGCCTTCTGATAGTCTGGGGACATTCCTTTCTAAA
>NW_026081650.1:0-1574 GCF_006386435.1 Epinephelus moara | reverse complement strand
GTTATTGTTATGCCGTTGAATATAAGGTGAATTATAGCTGCTGCGCAGCAATGGTCGGGGCCGGGCAATTTTAGGCAAAATTAGGCGATTCTGAGCAACACACACACACTAAAACAAAGCATATCACAACATAGAAGTGACATCATATAATTATGGCATGCCCTTTAAATTGTGGATGAGTGGCTGAAGTGATCAGACTCATAATATACAAAGGAAAGAAAAAAGAATAACATTAACTGCTAGCAATTATGAACAAACTGGCCTGATCTAGCTTAAAGCTAAACATTATCCATGGTGACAAAGATAAACATTTTTTAAAATGTAAAAGTAGCTATTGGATAGACTCTGCATATTGACTGATAGCTAAGCCAAATAAACAGGGAAAAGAGACAAGGGATAACAGGGAAAAGTGTTGATAAAGAGTATTTGTCTCACCGCAAAACTGCCTGGATCATAGTTATTTTAACCTTAGTAGTCTCTAATCCACATAGCATGATGCCTGAACATAGGACTTTCACATTAGAATGTCCGTTCTGCCTTAGCTGAGGCTTGAACTCACAACTTCACAAATTGACTAAGCCAAGCATCGCATTGCTTTTCCATGCATGCGATGGAAAAGCAAATTTCAAAGTGAAAGTTCCAAAGCTGTAGCACATATGGTTGATTTGTTATGAATTTTCAAAGTTTTGAAATTTAGAGGCTTGCTGTAGCGCCACCATCAGGACTATTGGCTTGTATTTCCAGTTGAGGACATCTGGCATGGGACCGGACCTTTATGAAAAGTTTCAGTAGATTTCTCATATGGAAATGTTGCATGAGCTGAGGCTTGAACTCACAATCTTCAACACCAAGAACCATCCTCTATCTCACTGAGCTAATTGGCAAACAGAAACGTCACATGTAGCTTCACAAATTGACTAAGCCAGTCACCTGTGTGCAAGACAGCAGCTGTTGGAGTGTAAAGGCAGATTTCAAACGGCTGTCAAAAATTCAGTTATTAAGACAAAAATCCAAAAATACACATATTGCATCTAGACAGCATGGAGATGTTGGTAATTTGTTTGTAACAATGATTGATTTGCTCCATAAGTTAAAAACTGATGTTTAAAGTTGCCATTTTTGCATTGACTCCAATTGTTCGCATGAGAGCGAAATTCAAAATGCTGTAAAAAAAAAAAATCAGTTTTTGAGATTAAATTCTGATATTTTCCACATATCATCTACTATGACTCCAAAATTTTGTCATTTTTTTTCATGAACATTGAAGATTTATTTAGCAAGAATTTGCATGTATATGTTTACAGTACCGTTTACAGTCAAACATTTTGATGCACTGTAGGCTCAATTTTCGATAAATCAAAAATCTGTGTGGATCGTTTTTGTAGGACAGTCTGAAGATGCTCTGTAGCAAGTTTGGTGTCAATTGAGCAAAAATTGTGGGAGGAGATAGGTTTAAGAAGTTTTACATGATGAACTTCATAATTTTTAATAGGTTTAAATGTACAAAAGTTTCTTCAGTATTGGGGCTACAGTTTGATGCAAGTTGTGAAGTTGTAGCACGTATGGTTGATTTG
>NW_026081649.1:0-1000 GCF_006386435.1 Epinephelus moara | reverse complement strand
GTGAGAGAGAGAGATGCCCTTCACTCGCAGGAACTCAGCACTGATCTGGAAAATAAAAACAGAGCATGCAGAAAAAACTTATTTATGAATAAATGATCTTCTGAAAAGAGCTAAAGATTTGCTCAAACTGCTCGAAGATCAGCTTTTATGAATGTCTGATTAATAATATTAACAGTTACAGTTGGATGTCAACAGTCCGGCCTAATTTTTGAGTATTTCGTAGCTGTTAGCTATAAGACATTTGCTCACATGGATTGAACTGGCCTTACAAAACGTGCCATGCCTGTGAAACTATTACAGGCATACTGGCCAACATTAAAGTACATGAATGAGTGAATGTCGTCTGAGTGACTAATGGGTCTGAGGTGCCGTGCATCGAAAAACATACCTCTTCCATCTGGAAAAGTGCAGGCCATCTCTCCAAGATGTCTTCAATGCTCGGCTGCTTATGCACTATTTCTTGTCTCCGGTATCCAAACGTCTTTGCCATCTTTTCTTTTATTGTTTGTCGGTTGTTTCTTTTCTGTAGTTCTCCCAAAAGGGAAATCCTCTCTTGTTCCAGGCTTTCTGTAGCCTCACCACTTGGAAAAGATGGAAAATGTTTGACCTCGGCTCATCGAGGTTTCTTCACATTCTTTGCCGGGTAGGCTTCCTCTCGAGACTTGGATTTCAAAGAATTCACTGTGAGCTCAGCTGATGTGCCGTGTGCCTTAAGTTGAGTCCTGTAGTTGCCCATTTTTATCTTGATCCTGCGTTTCCATCCATAGCTCTCATTGAAAGACCCTGGTTCTCTCAGGCAGGGATGCTTCCTTGTCAGTGCCTCAGCAACATCGCTGAAGGCAGGATCTTCAGGGTATGGTGCGTATGTGTAGATACTTTCTGCTAGTTTCTCCAGTATGTCTGACAGCATTTTTGAGCTGGGTGTCAGTCTAGTTTGGCTTTTCATGTACTCTGCATTTCCCCTCTGCAGTTGACATTCTGTGTCATAGGAGAAGCGTGG
>NW_026081648.1:0-1000 GCF_006386435.1 Epinephelus moara | reverse complement strand
TGGCTGTTGCCATCTTGGTTTATTGGAGTCAGAGATGACCATATTTGGATGAGAGGGTGGAGCTGTGGAGGAGCGAGGCGTGGATCTGACTCATAGACTGTAGCGACACCTCACAGACAACCTGTCACTCAAAGCAGCCCCGTCCTTGAAAATCTGTAATTTTAATCCTTGAAATATAAATGGCTGAGTTACATAAAATTATACTGCCAGTACAGTTGTCATGAAGGTGGAAATTAGCCATAGCAACCAAAACCATTTTTTGTACCAAACTGTAATGTTAGGCATTTTTACATGGGGGTCTATGGGGATTGACTCGCCTCTGGAGCTACCCTCAAGTGTTGTAAATAGGTTCATTTTGTCTACTCAAATTAGATTCAGTATAGAAAGTTTCTTTTTTTCAGACAATGAGTTTTTAAGGAGATGTAATTTACCTTGACATGTTTCGACTGTAACTTCAGTCTTCTTCAGAAGCGTCATCTGACGTGCGAGTCAGAACACTTTATGAACGGGCCAGCATCATCACCGAGGAAGAGGACAGACAGGAGGAGGAAAAACACATACGACACGCACTCACACACTGCCAATATCCAAAATGGGCCATAACCAAAGGCAAACAGCAAGTCAAAAACAAAGAAAAACAGAAAGAAAACAAAGCAAAACCCAAACAAAAAACCGACAGCAGCTACAAAGACATGGTGACCATACCGTACATCAGGGGGATCGGCGAGCGCATACAGAGGACAATGAAAAAACACAAAATAAACGCAATAGTAAAACCTCACGCAAAGCTCCGCCAGCTCTTAGTTCACCCAAAAGACAGGATAAACATGGACAAAAAATGCAACATAATATACGAAATCCCATGCAAAACATGTGAAAAAACATACATAGGAGAAACAGGAAGAAGCTTTAATACAAGAAAAACAGAACATAAAAAAGAATGTGAAAAGGAAACGACAGGACGTCTCACAAGATCACAAAAAGAAAAAGCAGAGCAGGT
>NW_026081647.1:0-4126 GCF_006386435.1 Epinephelus moara | reverse complement strand
GGGATTTGAATTACTAATAAAATTTGCCAGGTTTCTAGAAACTAGAGCAGCTCCATCCAAAGTGGGATGAATGGCGTCTCTCCTAATAAGACCAGGTTTTCCCCAGAAAGTTTACCAATTATTAACAAAACCCACATTGTTTGCTGGACACCACCTGGACAGCCAGTGATTAAATGATGACATGCGGCTAAACATGTCATCAGTGGTCAGATTTGGGAGGGGTCCAGAGAAAACTACGGAGTCCAACATCGTTTTCGCGTATTCACACACCGAGGCAATATTAATTTTAGTGACCTCCGATCGGCGTAACCGGGTGTCATTGTCGCTGATGTGAATAACGATCATACTGAATCTACGTTTAGCTTTAGCCAGCAGTTTTAAATTTGATTCAATGTCGCCCGCTCTGGCCCCAGGGATACATTTGACTATGGCCGCTGGTGTTGCTAACTTCACGTTCCTCAGAATAGAGCTGCCAATAACCAGAGTTTCATCCTCAGCGGGTGTGTCGCTGAGCGGGGAAAAGCGGTTGGAAACGTGAACAGGCTGGTGGTGAGCCGTGGGCTTCGGCTTGGAGCTATGCCTCTGGCGAACGGTTACCCAGCCTCCCGGCTGTACGGATGTTACCGGAGGACAGTTAGCAGAGGCTATGCTATGTGGCTCCGCACCAGCTACAGGGGCCTGGCTAACTACTGCAGCTACTGAATGGTTTTCCATGGTGCAGAGCCGCGCTTCTAATTCACTAAGCCTTCAATGCCTGTAGCTTTTCCGACCTTTGATTTAGATACTGCACTTTGAACCTCTTCCAGTTTAATTTCATCATTTAGATATTTGTACTGAGTTCCTAATTTTGATATATTATTTTCAATTGGACCTTTTATTGAACAAACATCTCTATAAAATATATCATCAAACTCATTTTCGTCAGGTGTAAACAGTCCTTTAAATTCATCTTCCCACTTTTTCATTACTAATGACTTTTCATAAATCACAGTACCATCTAAGCTCAATACTTCCATTGGTATTTTCATTGTTCGTCTGGGTCCCAGTTTATTAATAATACCCCAGAAATATTGTGGGTTTGATGTGCACACTTGGTCTAAATGCATTATCATTCCTCCTTGATGTCTTCTCTTATATAGTCTATATTTTTTATCAAATTGATATCCAAACGGCACCGTCGTTCTGACCCACTTTGTTTACATTTTAAAAACTGGCGCCCTGAGATACAGACTGCCTGAAACAAATTATGTAGCACCTGATTCCAATATGGCTTTTTGGGTTTGGTATTTGTTTTTGTTTTTTTGATGTACTTTTCATCTCTGTTGCCCAATTCCTGATGAAGTAGGCTACAGAAATTATTATACCAGATATCTAGTCCCTCCTGAGAAACACTATATTCTAACTGATCTGTTAACTGAAATAATTCAGAGCATCTCTGAGCTGACTCTAAGAAATCATTTGGTAATTTTCTTCCTGTTCTTTTCTTTACCTCTTGACACACATTTTCTTTTACCCCAGTTAATTTTGCTTGTTCATAATAGTCAAGATTTGCTTTAAATTTAAGTAGTACAAGAGAATGATCTGGAAGACTGCACTGTTAAGGTAAAGCAGTGGAAGTTAACACCTCAAAAGAGATACAATTTTTCAAGCACTCAAAGGGCGTGATAATATAATCAACAACAGCTTTTCCCTTAGTGGATATCGAACTACAATTATCACTCAAGGGGCAAATCCTCCCATTTAAAATACACAACTTAGCATCCTTAAGAAAATCAATTAATACCTCTCCATGTTTATTAATATAACTGTCTAAATTAACCCTTAACGGAATTTCATCCACTTCCTTCAAGTAATCCTCCAAGTTCCCCACTCTACTGTTTAGATCCCCATATATATAAATCGCTTCCACTTCAGCATACAGATATACCTGGCTCAACAGGTGATTAAGTAAGGGATAATGTAGGGGAATAGAACCCCTCCGCTGCGTGTCTTGGTTCTATTCCCCGGAAGGGAGTTGTTTTCCCAGTATTCACCGGCTCATTATACATTATCCCGCTGATTACACGGCTAATTATCAGTTAAATAAATAATGTTGTCTGCCTCCGTGAAATGCATTAAAACCGACCAGATTCGACAACTTTTGGTGAAAGTTTTGAGCTCACCCAGGCTTAGTGGACTGAACCGAGGCATAAAACTTGCGTAAAATGTCACTAAGCATGACTGCCGAGTGTGTATTCAAATCCGTGTTCTTTTGTTTTGGGCAGAGAAAGTCCGTCAGTATAGTAGTAGTAGTACAGTACAGTATAGTACAGTAGCCCATTTTCTTGTCTTTTTTGTATTTATCTCATCTTTCTCCTCCTCTATCACTTGAAGCTCTTCAGGTGTCAGTTCCTTGTGCCGTTTTTCGTTTGATTTTTTTTTCTTTCCTTCTCCTATTGTCACACATGTATACTGCCAGATATTAATACATACTTTCAACATATTGTACCACAGTAGCCAAAACTATAACCATAATATTATTACTTTCAATAATGTTGTTGTAAGCTACTGTTATTACCTGCATCTCTCTCTCTCTCTCTCTCTCTCTCTCTCTGTCTCATTGTGTCATGCGGATTACTGTTAATTTATTATGCTGATCTGNNTTCTTCAGCAGCATCCCATTCCTCAAAATCCTTGTAGCTACTCTCCAAATAAGTTAAAAGAAATGTTAAAATCAGCAATTTCTGTTTGTTTTTTCCCTCGGAAGTTGTTAGACAGCTGCAGTGTTGCAGGGCAGCGTCCCTAGCAACGCTGGGCTACATAGCAACTGTGTAATGACCGTTGCTACTAGCAAGTCACTAGCAATTACACAGTAATATCAGACCGCTGAATGCCACGACTGACCAATCCGAATACAGCATTTAATAGAGCCGTGTAATAAAGAAACTTAATGAATCACGCCCCCAAGGAGACGTTTCAGGGGGGAGGTAACAGGAAAAAACAACGAAAATATAGTCAGAAAATAAATGAGAAAACTTAACGTCTAATATTCCATCAAACTGCTTGTCTATTATTTCAGTTTTATATCGTTTCAATAAATCAGTACACACACAAACACCAACCCTACCAGATCCCTTACAAGCCCTCACGTGCGTCCTTCAATTTTGTCCATAATACACATACCCATCCAGTTCAATATTGGAATCTTAAGTTAAGTGAGTTTCATTCAAGGCAATTATATCAGGATATACAGACTGCATAGTAGCAGTCCTAAACTCACAGTTTCTTGGAGTCCAGCCATTTAAATTCCATTGTGCCAGGTGGACAATTTCTTCAAGGGCTGCTTCACCTCACTTGTCTCTGCTTTTCCTACGTCCACCTCTCCCCGCGTCACCTCTGAATTCTCTTTTAAGCAGCCTACCATTGCCTGCAATGAAGAAGTCTTTTCCGGATGGAATCTCTCCCAGAAGAGTGCGGAAGTTTAAATCAATTAGCCTCTCCGCATGGGATACACCTTAACCTTATAGCTTTAATGTGAACTAAACCATGAACTAATAGCTTTAATGTGGCCTACACCATAAACTAATAGCTTTAACGTGGCCTACACCATAAACTTATAGCTTTAATGTGGCCTACACCATAAACTTATAGCTTTAACGTGACCTACACCATAAACTTTTTGCTTTAACGTGGCCTACACAATGAACTAATAGCTTTAACGTGACCTAAACCATAAACTAATAGCTTTAACGTGGCCTACACCATAAACCTATAGCTTTAACGTGGCCTACACCATGAACTAATAGCTTTAACGTGGCCTACACCATAAACTTATGACTCTAAAGTGGCCTACACCATAAACTTATAGCTTTAACGTGGCATACACCATAAACTTATAGCTCTAATGTGGCCTACACCATAAACTAATAGCTCTAATGTAGCCTACACCATAAACTTATACCTTTAAAGTGGCCTACACCATAAACTTATAGCTTTAACGTGGCCTACACCATAAACTTATAGCTCTAATGTGGCCTACACCATAAACTTATAGCTTTAACGTGGCCTGCACCATAAACTTATAGCTCTAATGTGGCCTACACCATAAACTATGGTCTGCGTCCTCCTCTGCCCGGCGTAGGATCCT